>NW_005187725.1:308474-322367 GCF_000239375.1 Pundamilia nyererei
ACACACACACACACACACACACACACACACACACACACACACACACTCTGTACTGTACATAAGTAGGCTGAAGCTTGTTATTCCTCCTCTTTCTTACTCCCAGTACACCACCAATACAACCTCTCCTCCCTTATACATTTCTCTCTCTCGGCTCATTCTTTTCTTCTTCCTCCTCCTCTTCACCTCCCCCCCAACCCCACCCGCTCCTCTCCCTCGGTCCCAGCGAACAACAAGCCTTCACCTTCTCCCACGCTATCATCTCAAGTCCCCAAACACACAGATTGTCTTCCTCCCCCTCCTTTGGCTGCCTGGCGCTCACTTGCTTCCACTCTGCAGCAGCTGCACCTCTAACCTCAGCAGCCTCCCTCCATCCCTGCTGCGGTGCCGGGGTTCCCTTCGTTTTCTTTCACTCGGGAAGTTTTTTTCTTTAAAATTTACAGATGTATATGCGCTGCAGTCGGTGAATAAGTGATTTTAAAAAATGGCCTCTAAATAGTTCAAGCGCTTTTCATTTCAGGTGAGGAGATGAATTTAAGACGGTATTTATGTTAAGTAGACTCTTCTTCATTTTCTTCCACGTCTGAGAAGAAAACCTTGAACTTGAAAAATGATTTTCAACATGATGAGTGTGATTATTAACCTTCACTTCTGCTTTTCAAGGCATTTCTGCTGAGCCTCGTATTAAATTCATCATCAGCTGACAGAAAATCTGCCGCATAGTTGAAGCTCCAGCAGTGAGTCAGGACTCACCTGTTTAAATGCATTTGTAGGGGTGTGGCCTGTTTGATTGGCAGGTGCGTGGTGGCACAGGCAGCTGTAGCTGTTAGCTGTCTGCTGCTCTGGCCGGGAGGTTATCGTACTAGAAGGCTGACCTCCAGTTTTGGTCCACAGTGAAATTCTGGCATTTTGATTGGATGTCATTGAGCATCATTGTGCGATGCTTCCTGACAGTCCATGAATGAAGGCGATGTGGTTGGACTGAAGGACTGAGGAGCACTTGGTAAGTGTTATGCAGGGATGCAGAAGTGGTGAGGTTGATGTTCTTAGATTTACTTGGTTAGGTTTGTGCACTGAAAGGCTCAGTCTAAGGGTCCTGCTACAAACTAGCATGTGGCTGCTTTACTGCTCTGAAAGACACTTGGTGAGGTTTCACCAGCGGTTGTGGTTTGAGTCCAAATCGCTCTCCACACTGATGAATGACGCTCGTCTGGCGTGTGGACGTGTGACGAGCTGGGAGCTGAAACTGTGCTGTCGCATGTCTTTAAACACAACCTTGTCATAATAACTCTCATTTGTGACAATATTAGATATGATGAGGTGCAGAAAAGTCAACCTGGGAGCCAGAGTGTTCCCGCGAGAGCTCATTAAAGTGACAGTCAGTGAGCATCAGTTATGCTGATGTCCAGTGACAAAGAGATTTATGAAAGTAAAGACACAAACATGAATTACTCAGGGTGCACATTTTTCCCATAAACCTTTGCTCTGAGGCATTACGGTCTGAATTAAATCAGTGACGAGGGAATGAGCTTTGAGAGCGACGAGAGCGGCTCATTAAACAGCTGAAAACAAACACGCTCTGATTTGGTGGATTTTACAGTTTGTGTACCTGCAGCTTCTTTGCACGAGCAAATGTTAGCAGTGGACTGTGGACATCCCACTAAGCCTTTCCTATCACAAACATCTGTCCTGTGTCTGCTTTGCTTCAGCAGCGTCTCTGTCCTTCCAGTGAAGCACGCCACTTCATTATTAGACCCCCAATAATAAATGTGAGCTGTGGTTGGTTTGGGCCGTCAGAGGCACTCAAACAGAAAGCGCTCACCTATTGGTTAATGACTTGTCAATCACAGGTCATGAAACAGTTAGCAACATGTAGGCCAAAAAAAGCAGGTTTAGGTTAACATCAGGATACACAAGGAGTTTTTAATGCGGGGCCTTCGGGGCAGCCGTTTGTATGATCGTCTCTAATGTGATGAAGTTGAACAGAAGTCAGTCGTTTGTGTTCAGTGTGTGCTTTGTTTGGTGTCTCAGTCGGTCTGGTGTGGATGGCCTTCAAGTGTCTTCGACACATTCTGAAGTGTTCACGTCGTTAATTATGAGTTTCAGTCATTTTCATGCAAAAAGAGTCAAAAAATAAAATAAAGTTGAACTTTTTGTAAGAACAGTTTCAGCTGTTTGTGCTGATGTTTCCTGAGAGCAGGACTTGAATTATAAGACTAACAAACTGGCACTGAAATGAGTTTAACATGGATTACAAATATTTTATATGAAACAGTCACTAAAAATGTATGTAGAATATATTTACATGTAATTTAAACTGATTTGAAGATTTTGAAAATGTTCTTTATTCAATTTTATTTATACAGCGCCAAATCACAACAACAGTCGCCTCAAGGTGCTTTATACTGTAAGGTCGACCCTACAATAATACACACAGAGAAACACCCAACAGTCATGTGACCCCCTATGAGCAAGCACTTTGGCGACAGTGGGAAGGAAAAACTCCCTTTTAACAGGAAGAAACCTCCTACAGAACCAGACTCAGAGAGGGGCGGGGCTATCTGCTGTGATTGGTTGGGGTGAGAGAAGGAAAACAGGATACCCGTCTTCCTTCCTGTACCTGTCTGATTCATGATGTCATCACAGTCAGGCTGGCTCTCCATCTTTATTACCTGACACTGAATCTGAACCAACATCTGGTTTGCAGATGTTTAAGATTCAAAGATCCCGTGAAGATTCACTGCTAACCTGTCACTGACCCCGTGGCTGAGTTATCCCTCGTTATGGAATAATTACCAACAAATTACAATCCAGTCAAAGCCTAAAAGGGAAACGTATCCCGTCACTGCTTCCTGTTTCCGTCTCCTGCCTTCCTTCTCTTATGGCATCCCTGTCGGGATTTGTTTCGCATGTTTGTTGGTTTATGGAGGGACGTTCTGGGTGAGACTCGCCGTCTTCTCTCCGGTTCAGCGGATTTCTTGTTTGAGTGAAGCAATCCTCGGTGCCGAGGCTCCGTGAGCAGCAGATTCACGGCAGGATTCAAACATCACAGCGCAGCGATGCAGGGCTGCTGGGTCAGCGCCTCGGTCTGCCTGATTGCTGGAGTAATTGTGCCTGATTGGCATTAGCATAGGTAATATGGAGCACCCCGGGGGCAGCGGTGGTCCCAGCCCCCCTGAGTACTTATGGTGCCCTGCTGCGCTGCTGCAGGCAGAGAGCTTGTTGGTTGAGTAAAATGCTGCTGGATGCTTCTGATGTGTTTACTGTTGGAGCTTCATATATGCTCTGAATATTTATGTGCAAACACGAATGTATTTGGAAACGTTATTGCTCGTGTGCAGCGAGAGGCCCGATTCAGCCGCCCCAGCGGGCAGAGCGAATGAATTAGCACCTCTTGTCCAGTAAGAAACGAAGCTAATTTATACTCTAATTATGACGATGTCTCAGGGATCAAATTAACATTGTGTGTGTTTGCATATCTGTGTAAATATGGAAATCAGTGTGTTGTTATTCCCACACATGAATGTCACCCCGGTTATTGTGCACTCCACACGGCTGCAGCTCGCCCGCTTCCACGCTCATTCATCTTCTTCTCCTCTCTTAATTCTGCTGCTCAGCCAGCCTCGGAGCCTGTGATGGGTGGAGGAGGAGGCGGAAGAGGATTAATTAACGGCAAGCCAGCGATGAGGCAGAGACTTCCTTTAAGTTTGCTTCCTGTTTGTGTCTCCAGTCAGACGAGCACTGAACCACGAGTGGAGCTCATTCCAGCGATTTTAGGGCACAAACGTGTATCTGTGCTCCCCCTCCCCTCCTCCTCCTCCTCCCCCTCCCCCTCCCTTCATGTGTGCGCGTGCAGGGCCCGTGGGAAGCACTCGCTCTGGGAGCAGACCGTCTGCAGCCCTGAATAAATGTATGTGGGGGGGGGGCAGAGAGAGTGTTGGAGGACATACATGCAGAGAGACGAGCTTTCAGCTTCCTTCAGTGGTCCCTGCATCTCCTCCGAGCTTCCTCACACGCACACACACGCATGCACACGCACACACACACACACACACACACACTCTGGAAGTCCTCTCTCTCCTTTGTTGTTTTTCTGTTGGTTGGTCTCGGCGACGGCGGAGCAGCGTGCGCCTCTATCGCCGTTTCTGTGTGTGTGTGTGTGTGTGTGTGTGTGTGAGTCTGCAAGGCGGCGTGTGAAGGATACCACTAGCAGCGCCCGGGTAAGTCAGCCTCTTCCTTCCATGGTTTTTTTGAGCGTTTCTCTCCATCTCGCCTGGGATCCTCGCCTCTCTCCACCTCCTCTCCCTCTCCCGCCCTCCCTCTCTCTCTCTTATTGCTCTGCTTGCTCTCTCTCTCCCTCAGTGTCTCTCTCGGTCTGGGTTACGCCGTTTCCTCCCGACCGCGCTCTTGCCATACCTGCTTCTCTCTCTCTCTCTCTCTCCTCATTGGTGTGTCCTGATTCCTTTTTTCCATCAGGCTCTGGGCCCCATTGGTCGTCTGCCTTCCAACCATTATCTCCACTCCTCCACCCCTCTGTCATCCTTTCTCGCTCTCCGCGCTCTCTCCACCTCCTTCCCTCATTGCCGGTCACATCTCTCAAGTCGTAAAAATGATTTGCATGCAGGAGGAGAGCGCAACTTTGCAGTGAGAAAAATAAAGGAGAGGCTGAAACCGGGAGAGCAGGAGGAAAAGTTTACTGAGAAGACTGCAGCTGGAAGGTAACTCCTGCCCGTTAACGGCTTCTCGTGTTTCTGCCGTGCCCGTAGACGTGACGGTGTGATGTTGATCGGCTGCCCGGCTCAGTGAGCGTTTCGGCTGAATCGGAGCCTCGCGGTCGCTCCGGTGTCGTATCGTCGGGCTTTGTTTCTGTCATGTTGCTGCAGTCGGGCGGGCTGTTGTTGCGCCAGGTATCGTGAAGAAACTTGCATGGTTCACAAGTTTGTTGTGGAAGTTTGGTGCTGAGTGCTGCTCTGCACATTCGCGCTGTGTTTGCTGGAAACGTGTCTCATCGTTATGCTGCTGAATGCTGGATTATTGCAAGATTTCCTCCATGTTTGTGTTCTCGAGCGCTTTGATTTGCACGCACATGTGCTGTCACTCTGATGTCTTCATGGACGAGGCTGAGCGAGGCAATCTGAAGTTCAGCTCAAACTTCAAGCACATGCTGTCCCTTCGGTCTGCTCTTCCTCCTGATGCAGATGTTGTGCGTGTGTGTCTGCATGCACTCACACAGATGCACTGTAACACGTTTCATTCTGTCATGACAAGCAAAGCTTTGCTGCTTCCACAGTGAGTGTTTGTGAGCGCAGGATGGAGGCGTCGCTCGGACACATCTGGAGAGGAGTCCAGACTGACCCTGCGTCGTCTGACACATCGGTGTTTTCAAAGTGAAAGTGTGTGCAGGCTGGGATGAATTCATTTATCGGCCGGTGTCAGTAGTTCAGCAGGTTTAACCTTTGTGTTCCTCAAATCTGAGATTTAGTTGAGTAAATCTGTGATTCAGAGATAAAGTGATGCAAACCTGAGAGACTCTAAATGAGTTCAGTGAAGATTTCTTTCTTTGTTTTCTGCACAAAATGGAATAAAAACATAACAAATCAATAAAAGCCCAGAGCAGTCTCTCAGTCCTGACTTTAGTGTGAAGTCATCTCAAACCTGTGAAACTGCTCTCACTGACGCTCCTACAGTTACAGTAAGAAGTGCATCTCTGAGCCGAGCCGCTCGGCGAGCTGAGGTGAAGCCGTGTTCTCCGGGATGTTCCTGAAACGGCGGCAGGAAGGAGACGGCGTGCTTGTTAGAGAGAGAGCGCGTGGCTGATGTGCTTTGCAGAGCGAGCCGAGGACAGCGAGACAGCTGAATGTGATTAAATTATAGAGGGAAAGCATGCTACCTGGTCTGACTGAGACCAACGCTGTGGGAACCCCCTCCTCCTCCCCCTCTCCCATCTCCTCCTCTGTGTGGTGTGAAAGTGAAAGAACCCGGGGAGGCTCGTCAGAGAGAAAGTCAGGTGTTGATGCTGAACGTGGACTCAGTGTAACGAGTCACGGCATCGACGAAGACACGGGTGGGGGTCTTTACTGCTCGGCAGCCTAATGAACGAGCAGGAAAAAGCCTCCCGGGGATCCCCTTCATGCAGCCGCCAGGGTGGGGGTGTGGGGGCAGCTGCGTGCTAATATTAGCTTCCATGTTGAATGGCTGGATCCCACACGAATCAGGCTTAGCAGAACTGCGGCGTGCGGTAACACAGAGCATGACTGTGCGCTGAGGCTGGACTGCCCGTGTGTTCGCACGCTGACGTGCATTTAATGACACGAGTGAGGACGTGCTCGACTCGCCCTCCTTAGGCGTTTCGAAAATATTAACAATTTCTAAAAACCCGTTGCTTTCAGCATGTTATACCACCACTCAAGCGCCTTGAGGCGACTTATGTTGTGATTTGGCGCTATATAAATAAAATTGAATTGAATTGAATTGAACTCACCACTAGGAGGCGGCGCCTCTTTCGAGGGGAGTGAGGCGGGAATTAAAGCCCCAAAACCTCTAGTACAATCAGAGCTCTGCTCACTTTCTGTTCCACAGGGGGCGCTCTCGAGCTCACTGTTTGGACATTGTTGACAGGAGAGCTCGAGACAGTAGAAAAGATTCTATTTGCAGATGTCTTGCAGGTTTCTATTGTAGTGAAAAACCATTCGTATTCACTCCTGCTCACTGATGTCAGAGCGCCCCCTGTGGACAGTAAACCCTCAATCAGAGCCGCTCGTTAAAGGGAGGGTTAAAACCCGATTATTGGCGGGCGCGATCGATGGATTCAAACGAAACACACTCTGTGGTTGAAGTTTCACGTCAGCTGTTTTTTTAATTTGTCGGTTCATCTGTGACGCGCATGTTTCTGCAGGCATGTCCTACTGAGATAAATAAAGTTTTTCTCATACAGGAAGCAAGAAAAAATGAAACAGTGACACGTTAACGACGCAGATAATCTCTCTGTTATCATCTCGCACTGTTTCTATGCTCAAACGAAATCGCAGAATAAACAAAGTGAAAGTTGATGAACGACTCACAATGAGGCAGCGTTTCTGTGTTTGATGCTTTTATTGTTTCAAATTATAAAACGACGTAAAGTGTATTTAAAGGCAGAGATGGATCAGCGGCGAGGGTCAGCTGACGGCTGTGGGAATGTGAAGCGCTCCGTACGAGGCGACTGCAGCACGGGCTGCTGTGAGCGAGAGCGGGAAACGGCGTGCGAAGTTAAAAATGAAAAAATATTTGCTCCCCGAGGCGAAGTTTGGAAAACTAAAGTATCATTTCTGGGAGACGCAGTTTCACCTCGCACGTCTGCAGCACATCTGTTCCTTTAACATGAACCTGATTATGCAACACATGCTAAAGATGACAGAATGATGCCAGGTCTCTCTTGGAAATGAGATTTTTAATCTCAATGAGATTTTTTACCTGGATAAATAAAGGATTAATAAATAAATGATTCCTGTAGAAGAAAATAATCACTGTGACGGCACAGCGGTCAGTGTTCCACTCACTGTGGACCTGTGGGAGTGCTCTCATCATCATCATCATCATCATCATCATCATCATCATCATCATCAGTATTGTTGTTACAGGTGTTTGCGGTGCTGTAGTAGCTGCGTATCGGCGTCCTCAGCGTCCTTTGTTCTTACCTCACGTTCTCCAGAGTTCATGTGATGTGTTTGTTTCTTCATAATTGAAATTTTTATGTGCAAACGATGAAATTATGGAACGTCTGCGTCCACACTCTGGGAAAAATCTGGGAGTGGAAACGATGATGTCGACCGTGCATGTGTATGAGTTTACTGATGAAAGAGCGTGTGGACAAATCAGGTGACCCTGGTCTGCACCGCCGGGGCTCTCGTTCCTCGGGATGAGTCGCAGGTTCGGCAGCGGCCGATCTCGGCTCAAACATTTAATCATGATGTGGATTTTTGGTCTCATTCGGGTCATTCCGAGCTCGCTGTGCGTGTCTTTGTGGGAATCAATGCGGTCTTCCAATCAGTCTCCGTGACGGGCTCGGGCAGAGGGGAGATCGATCGATTCGAGCCGACACGTCGTCGATGCCGACATCTACTCGGTGTAGGATGTGGCCGCTCGCGCGTCCTTCGCACACGCACTCCTGCGGCGGCTGATTAATTATGCCGCTCATCAGTCAGAGCACGAGTTGTAGCAGATACTGTAAAATATCAGCAGCGTTTCCAGGCTGCTGTATTCAATGTGATGGTGACGGGACGAGGTGACACGGGCCAACAACAATTCATATCGAAGGTTATTATGATCACAAAGTCGCTGCTCCAACACCTGGGATCCTTTCATTCCCTCCTCTGCCCCATTGTTTACATGCAAATCGAACTGTGTGCATATCCAAAGAATCTACAGTTATACAGGAAAGAATGAATGAAACAAGGAGACATACAGAGAACTAAACAGGAAGAACACCGAGGGAAAGAGGAAGTACACAGGAAGGTTACAGAAGACTGAAAAAGAAGGAAGTAACACAGAAAGTGAGGAAAAAAGGATATATCAGGGAAGCGAAGAAAGGAAGCATGCAGGGAACAATGATATAAAGGGAGGAGAAAGAGGAAGTAAAGAAGGAAGAATGCTGTAGAGCAGGAAGGAGGTATGGCATACAGGAAGAACATGGGAAGGAAAAGCATACAAGATGGAAGAAAGCTTATAAGAAGGTAGGAAAGTATACAGGAAGTTAGGAAGAAAGGACACATAAACAAAGAAAATGGGAGGTAGGGAAGGATACTGGACAGGAAGTAAGGAGGCGTGCAGAAAACGGGAAGAAGGCATGTTTTGGTAAAGGAGGAAATGAGGAAATGGGAGGTTTTGGATGTGTAATTAGAATATCAGGTAGAAGCACTCGTGTAACTGTTAGCTGTCGTGTCAGGACTGAAGTCCGACAGCAAAAGGTTAAACTGCTTGTTAGTGGATAGAAAATCGTATTACACGTGGCGGTTACCACCTGGATGTGGTCGTCTGTCCCCCTGTGTGAAAAAGGTCCACAGAAAACAGAGTACAGGGAGTTTCAGTGTGGGTATCCCTCCAGAGAGACACACACACCTTCGTGCCTTTCCTCGGGGAAAACGCGATCTATCTCCTGGCGGGCAGGCCAATTAAAAACCAATCAGGCTGCTTGGAGTGCGCTGGTAATGGGAAAGCCGAGGCAGTGAAGGAAGTGCGGCTGATTAATGGACATTTTCACCTTGTGGCATAACAGCCTGCCACAGGCATCCATCACCTCGGGGGACGACGCTGGCCCCACACCTATCCCGACCGGCTGACGTGCTGTAAGAGATGTGCGAGCGTGCGACGGCGTGCCTGATGAGGCTCCGGGAGCTCCACGTTAACCTGCCTGATCAGCAGGCCGCCGCCGCGGCGTCACGGCTACAGCTGCTTGTTTCCGTGTTCACACATCAGAGGACGCGCTGCTTGTGTTAAACGTGCATTTCTCACGTATTAGTTATAATAACGTGAGCCTTCCAGTGCTCGATGCGAGCACGATGAGCAGCTGGAATCACTTCCAGTGTTTTCGTTGCTCCGGTGGGTCAGAACCGGACTTTCCCACAGGCTGCAGACACGCTAACGGGGGGTCGGGACGCTCTTACCCAGCGCAAACACCGTGTTTGTGCCGTTGCACGGCAGCGAGCATTCAAAAGGAAAGTATTAAACGGCGTGAGCCGAGCTGGTTCCATTTCAGGAGCCGCTGTGACCTACTTCACACAGCCCGGCAGCGAGCTGTAAATAAGGATTTTCTTAACCTGCTTTGGCCTTTTCCCATTAGAGCCACGACGGTGCCTTGAAGAATATTACAAAGAGGTGAGGAGCAGCTGTTTAGAGCGCTGCTATGATATCATCAAAGCGCTGACCTCCAGACTGCTGGAGTCTTTGTCATGCAATTACAATTAGCTTTAGCACCACGTTTAGCGTCAGCGATAGGACGGGACGGAGGGCGGGGGGAGTAATTGAATTTCTGTGTGCGCGGCTGCAGTTCAAAGTTGATGCCACTCGGTTTGTGTGTCTATCTGCCCGTTTTACCCGCCTCGCCGTGGAAACGCATTTATTTCAGCTCCAGCTTAGTTTGCAGATCTTTTCCAGTCAAATCAGCAGCCACGCTGGCACCTGTTGACATTTAGTTTCTCTCTAAACAATGAAACGATGAATCATTAAAGGAAATGTTTCAATCACAGCAACACCCGCCTCCTCGCTAATGACGCTGCTGCGTCATTACCGAAAAGTCAAGCAAGACGCCAGAGTCTTCGGGTCAGAGCGGTTACATCACTGCTGCGAGGGAGGCCGCATGTCAGGGGAGGGTGGAAGGAACCAAGGAAGGAAGGAGACCAAAAGCACACATACCAGAATGGAAGGAAGGAAGTGCACATGAAGGCAGGAAACGAGACATATAGGAAGGAAACAAGGAAATAGGAATTATGAAGGAAGAACATATACAAAGAAGGAGAGATAAGCTTAAGGAAAGGAAAGAAGAAAGCATACATAAATAAAGAACGAAGGGAAGGAAGGATGTATGATACAATAACAAAGGAAGGAAATACATAACTAGGGAAGAAAGAAAATATGGATATTGAACGACATTAAAGGTTTAAAGTATACAAACAAAAAATGAATGGATACAGGAAGGAATGAATTAAGGATACATAGAGAAAAATCTGGAAAAAAGAAGGAAATGAGGAAGGCAGAAAATAAGGAAGGAAGGATGTACAGAGAAAGGGCATACAGAAGTAAAAGGAGGCAGGAATTGAAAAAAGGAAGAAAGGAAGGAGGAGAAGCTAAAAAAGGAAGTGTCAGGGCAGTACATGGGAACGTGGCGAGATATTGGAAAATGATTACCAAACAGGCATCCATTATTCAGCAGGGCAATCAGGGAGGGCACGCGCTCCTTATTTATGCCAGCGCTGTAAATCAGATTTGTCGGTTTTGATCACTCTAAAATCTCCCAGTCACACGCGGGCAATATTGGGTGAATATTACACTGTCTAATGGGTAATTGATGACGGCATGTGACACCGGTCGAGACGAATGGACGGCCTGCAGGAGCGAGGAGGAGGAGGTGTCGGGAGAGGAGCTGATTACTCTGAGTAGCTTTGCAGGAATAATTCGGGTTCACACGCCGCTGTGCTCCTGCTTCCTCCTTTTTTAAGTGTTAATGTAAATCAGCACGTGTGCAACTACAGACCAATAACCAATCAGCATCCAGCGCAGGTCACAGACAGCCCGTCTTCATCATCCTCACTTTGTTTTCTACATTTGAGGCACGATGTTGTCTTAACTGAGGATAAGTGATCTGTGGAGGCAGGCGGAGGAAAGGAAATACATCTGTGACTGATTAAGGAAGGAAGGAAGTGAAGAGGGAAGCATCAGGGGAAAGAAGGAAGAAAGGATACATTCAGGAATGATGGATGTTTACAGAAAGGAAGGAAGTATAGAGAAACTGGGAAGGAAGCATGCAAAAGAAGATGTAAAGAAGTAAACAGACAGGGAAATGGAAGGATACAGCATAGGAAGGATAGATACAGAGAGGAAAGAAGGAAATATAAAAGGCTTTCAGGTAGGAAGGAATTGTGGAAGGAGGGAAACAAGACAGGAAGTGTGGAAGAAGAAAGGAAATATACAGGAAGTAAAGGAGATCCTGGAAGAAAGGAAATAATCACTGAGCAAAGAAATAAACAATCAAAGAAAGAAGAGAAGCTTGTAGGAAGGAAGAACAAAAGTCTGCAAGGAAGGAAGGTATTATTAAGGATTCAGGAGAAAGGAAGCATGTATGCATAATGTTAGGAAGAATAGAAGGATGGACAGCAGAAGACATACAAGATGAAGGAAGAACAGAAAGAAGGAGGGAAGGAACTAATGATGTGAAGTATACAGAGAGGAAGAAGGAAAGGAAGGAAGAAGTATGCATTAAGGGAAGGAAGGAATTAAATATGCAGGAAGGAGGAAGGGAGGATGGATGCATGAAAGAGGAAGGAGAGAAGGAAGCATGAAGGAAGCATGGTGCTATTTTGTTGCACAGATAAATGTTTAGTGTGTGTGTGTGTGTGTGTGTGTGTGTGTGTGTATGCAAATGTATTTGTGATTGATTCGTGCGTGCTGATGCCCTGGTGCTGCAGCGCGGCGGGCGGACATGATGTGCTCTGAGTGGCGCGTCTCTGCGAGGGTGGCCTGACCTCTGCCTTCAGCTCCGCTTCACAGGAGCAGCAGCAAATGAGAGGTGTCATGGCGTGACAGCGCCGCGGCCCTCTTTAGGACTGACGGCCCGTCTGACGCGCACAAGCGCTCGCATGAGGACTGAATGTGCAGACCGGCGGCGGGGGGGAGGGGCACGCGTACACACACACACATGCAAATATGCAACAGTTGGAACATAAACAGACACGGGTGCATAAATATTGACGGTGTGGTTGAGTCCGGGCAACACGGCGCAGATCAATAGCTGTGTTTCGTGAACATGCAGCTTTTGTTTGGGGAAACAATGATTTGGCTTCAGTTGTGACCACTTAGCGCTCACGCCTCGCTCCGAAAATCAAACTCCGAGGCAGACGGGATTGTGTCAGGCAAACAAACAGAGCTCCGAACTCGTCGGGCTAATCTGGGTTTGTGTCGCGCGCCTTTGAGCTGAATCAATCGCCTCGTTTGGAGTCCTGAAATTGTGTTTTTGTTGCTGGTTTTTGTGACATGTTGTCACAGAGGCTCGGTTATCAATATATGAATCACACAGAAACGCAGAGCAATCTCAGGACCGAGACATCGGGGTAAGAACAGTTAGTCTGCCTCTACTGCTGTAACTAAACTCACATATGTTATATTTAATTTCACTGTTTCAGGAGAATAAGAGAAAAGATCAGAATAAGCCTCAACTGAAACCTGCAGTTCCTCTAATGTCCAGCAGAGCGTCAGTCCCCGTGTTGCAATAAACACGTTAACAGCCTGATACAGAAAATGATCGCTATATATCATTTCCCCTTTCATAACAGCTGTTTACACTGAATTAAGGCTTAAAGTCTACGTTATTAGGGGTGTGGCCTCTTTGACAGGTGCAGACACAGGCGGTTGTAGCTGCTAGCTGTTTGCTAGCTTCACCTGAGCTGGACCTCTGGGACGTGTTTGTGCCGTTGGAGCATTTTTAATGACATCATCTGACCGATACCACGGCTGCTGTGAGGTTACTGTACTAACAAACCACCCAAGAAGGCGGAGCTCCAGTTTGCTGAGTGAGATTTGAGGATTTTAATTGGATGTTATTGAGCACTAATTAGCAGGTACCTGTGTCTGTCTTTCAAACTACAAGCCGGGAGTCGAACTCTGAATGTCCCCATAAAACAAAGTGTTCGTGAGACACACGCTCACTACGATATAATATTTCGTAAAAGTAATTTTATGAATTTTACGAAATACTATATGAGATTTGATGTCGTCAGTTGGAGTCTGTGGCATCTGTGGGCACGGCGTTATGACCCCGCTCGCTTCTGGCTCCACAGACACCACACACCAAAATCAGGTGGTCAAAGGGGTTTGCGGTAGTGTCTGCCATCTTTTACATACAGGCTGTGAGTGAATCAGTGTGTTAGCAGACGAGGTGCTGCTCAAACTAAACTAGGGCATATCCACCTGCCACCTGCAGGCCTCCCCAGACACAACCCCCTGAAACCGCTGACGAGGCACCGCTGGGCCTTCCTCCTGACACACACAGACACACACACACACAGACACACACAGAGTTCCTCCTCATGTCCTTCCTCTGCTCCTTCTGTCATTCCCTTTATCTCTCCCTCTCCCGTCTCTCCTCTCCTCTGGCTGCACTGCATCTCTGCTCATTGTTATCGGTCTCTGTAACAGGATTTTCTCCGT
>NW_005187725.1:322451-341888 GCF_000239375.1 Pundamilia nyererei
GGGGGGGGAGTTTTGCCTTCATTTCTTCATCTCAGTTCAGTGGTTAACGAGGGGGATGGATCACATATTTACTGCTAACAAGGGGAATGCCATCGTTTCTCATTCTCCCTCACCGAGTGCGCCCCACAGTCCCATGCATAATAAATCAGAGCGTGTGTGCAGGCGCCGGCCTCTGCATGCAGACAGGAGTCACGGTGTGTAGTGTGATCTGCTACAAACGCAGGAGGAATGTGAAGCCGCGGCGCGTTCGGGTCGTTGCCGGGTCTCGGCTAAAACGCTCCCGTTCGCTTTGCCTCTGTCAAGCTCCTGCGTCCCCCCGCCCTGGATAAATACCGCTAGGTGCATCACTCCTTTAGTCTTAACCCCTTGCCACCGCCGCACGAGAAGCCGCTGCCCCGCTCGTGTAAGTGACCTAATTTTCCTGCTCGGCCCAGCGTTTTCCGATGTGAGCCATTCCAAAATAGCTTGGCTACAGCAAAGCGTGGCAAACTCATTTCCATCTTGCATAACAGAGACCAAACATCCCCTCACCCTCCCTCCCTCCTTCCCGGGCTCAGTGGCGAGATGGCACACTCTCTCACAGGCTGCATCTCAGCTTCCCACTTCAGTGCATGAGGATGATGGTGATATTATCATTTTCACTTATTCATCCCAGTGTTTGTGCTTTATGTCCTGACTGTAGGCCCGATTCGGCCCATCACATTATTTAGAGACGCGGTGCATGTTTAGTCCAGGATATGGAGCGCCGTGCTACAAGCGTCGGGAGGACATATTTGAGGCACAGCTGATTCTGTGACCCGCGCTATGTCTCATCAAAATAACCATTCAGACGCTATTAAAAGCTCTCTGCGCCGCAAACCCGGCGTAATATCACAGCACGGTAGCATTACGGAGCAGTATAACATGCAGCAGGGCCGTATCTCCTCGCTGTCATTGAATCGGCTTTGGATGGAGATAATGAGGAGTGGGGGGGCTGAGAGAGGAATCATTATTTTACCCATGGCTGCGGCGCTTCTTAACAGGGTCTGTAGGGCGCCTTCACAAAGCTAATGTAGAGAAATGGAAACAGATGGAAAGCATGATTATTTGATCTGCCTAGACCGCTCAGAGGCAACAGAGTGGGCTGTATACGTCTGTGTGTGTGTGTGTGTGTGTGTGTGTGTGTGTGTGTGTGTGTGTGTGTGTGTGTGTGTGTGCGTGCAGTGACTGACGTGCATTAATGTGCCCGGGTGTGGGTGGCTATTGTTTGCGTGTGTTTTGCGGTCCATCTGTTGCCGTGTTTTTGAATGCGGCGCGCGTGCTTCTGAGTGCGTTCGCGTACTCATCGAGTAAGAATAAGATTGTTTCACGCTGCAAACATATGGCCTCTAATTAGGAGTGAGCAATGAGCAGTGATACAGGTAGTACTGCACGCAGGTGTCTGTGTTATGTGCTGAAGGCTGTGCGAGGCTGCTTCGTACCTGCGGCAGACTTTCTGCATAATGCACCATCTCACCTCCACATCTTTAACACTCATGTTACCTGTAAAAGTGTAACTGAAGCGAGGCTGTGGAGCATTTTTTTTTTTTTACTTTGCAAACAGAAGAAAAAGTTAGCATCAACCTTCAGAGCGCAAAAATGAAGCTGCAATTCCTCTGACGTCCAGCAGGGGCTCCAGTTAAAATAAACGTATTTGAAGCCTGATGCAAAAACTATTTTTTGACCTTCATAACAGCTGTTTGAGTTTGCATTGTTAGGGGCGTGGCCTCTGTGACCGACAGGCGGATGACGACACAGGCGGCTGTGGCTGCTAGCTGGACCTCTGGACGTGTTTGTGCTGTTTCAGAGCATTTTAAGTACATTTGAATGTAATTACTGACCAATAATATCGCTGCTGATTTGATGTGGATGTTACTGAGCACTGGTTAGCAGGTATGTGCATCTGCGTGATGCTCTCATACAGTCACTTGTGGCTGCACGCGCTGAGGATAGCAGCAGCAGTGAGGCTAAAATGACACCTTTAATGCACAGCCTTTGACAAAAGCCACAGAGTCTGTTTTGGGAGGTGGAGGTGGTGCCAGTAGCATGACTGGGACGTACCTGGGAGAGGGAGGTTGTAGTCTCCTGAGGGATCATTGTTATTGTTATTATTGTTATTATTTTTGGATGTTTCTACTTAATTCTATTTTCAATCAGTTTTTAGTTCCTCGGTGTTCGAGGCTCCAAACTGCTCAGGAAACAGGTCGTGGTTCTGGCTCGAGCTCCAAACCTGCAGCCTTTACCCTAATAATGCTACATTTGTGTAGCCGTGACACATTAAGCTGCAAACGCACTCAGGCTGATCTGTTCCCTCCTGCACGGACGTGCTTCACACCGTTGGTACACACATGTAGCGAGATCATTGTCAGAAAGCCCATCCCCACTGTGAAAAGCACACGGCTCTATATGCGCTGTGCAGCCCACACACGATACAGAGAATTAGATAGGCTGTGTGTTACTCGATCGATCCGAGCCGTCTCCATGCCTCTCCGCTCTCAATTCAGCTGCAATAGCATGGCGGCGCGTTAGCGTTGCACCGATTGGCCTTGGCGTGCTTCAGCCTACTGTATGCACGCAGATAAAGCCACGAACACACACGCGACAGGGCGCACACGCTCCCTTTGTCACAGAATGGGGTACATTATCGCATGAGGTTCCCTGTCAGGCGAGGGGTTGGAGGACGAGGCTGGCTCGTGTGTGCGTGCGTGACTGGCGGGCCACACCTGTCAGCAGCGCTCCATAGGCTGGCTGCTGATGCTATCTGACAGCCCGGCCGCCACGAGGATGTGTGTGTGTGTGTGTGTGTGTGTGTGTGCCGTGACCGTTTGGATGAGTCACTGTTGTGCCTCTGCTGCTATGTTCCCCAGAGGACCCGCTAGTGTCTGACTGGTGGTTTCTGTGTGTGTGTGTGTGTGTGTGTGTGTTTCTCTGGCTGTGTGTTTAGGGCTTATTAACAGCTGGCCTCTTACTCACACAGTAAACAATCACCATCGAAAATTTTTCGCCATCTAGTCTCTCGTAGTGCCGCGACTCTGCAACGTGCCGAAGCTCTCACACTCTCCATCTGCTCCTCGGCTCTGTGGCGCCGCAATCTGCTTTAATTCATCATTTACGTTAAAGAACAACACGCGTGACGCGCCGCCTCGTTGTGATGCAAACTGTGTTGCGGTAAACTTTCAGCCGAGCTGAGGACCGCTCTCTGGATGTGACGCTCAGACGGCGTTCTTCAATGGCGGCCGCTCGCTGCAGACCCAGCTTTGTGAAGCAGCTGTACCCTCCAGTGCCTCTCAGCAGCACATGCATTTGGCTGAAATATTCAGCCCGCTCCCAGCGATACCTTGCATGTATAATTACCGGATATGCTGCCTGCCGCTGATAACTCTCCCAAACAATGTTTGAAGGGGGAAGGCGGCGATGAATTCCCAATGAAGTGTGAAAAAGACTGATTAAAATTGCCGTGGTCAAAAGCCAGTGCACCAGTGTGTTCTGCTCTCACGGACCAGGGGAGATGAGGAGACAGACTGCAGTGGAGATTGCTAGCTCGCGTTTTTCCCATACCATGCCTCGGACTGATTTGGCTTCTATTTTTGTCCTCGGCCGAATTGGAATATATTTGGTGCACTTCTTAAAGATACAACAGCAAAGCACATTTAGAGGCTCATCTGAGCCTGATTACTGATTCACATACAGCTGAACTGCATGTTTTACCTTTGCGATGTGTGTGAGTCAGTATATCACTGTACTACATGTCGCTGCAGTTGACTTTCAAATGTGGCACTCTTCACATGGTCCCACCGTTAGACAGAATCACATAAACGGTAAAAGCGTTCACGGGAAAATCGTCTTCTGTTTGCAGAATACGTACGAACTCTGAGTCTGAATCGTTGTGTTAAAACGGTAGAAGCTCAAACCAATAAGAGCCTCCAGAGCTGAAACATTACGATAACACTGAAACCTGCAGTTCTTCAGCCGTCCACTGCATACTGCTTTTGCCACATCGGTCAGGTTTAGGTGGAAACGAGTCTGAGGTGAGGTCTTCACTGCAGTAAACCTCAACATGTCCTCGGCCGCTCGGAGCCAGAGGACGCCTCGTGTGTAAACGAACCACATCAGTGGCTTTGGCTCTAATTGATGCCCCGGGGACGAGGACAGGCTGCTTTAGGTGTAAGCAGGTGTAGTTTTGAGGGACTTGTTGAGCTCTAACTCTTCATGATCTCTATAAAAAGTGTACAAAAGAGTATTTGTATTTATATGTTCCCTCGTTGTCTGCTTTCATGTCTTTATGTGTTTTTGCATAAATCTGTGTGGGCGAGCTCGTCTCCTGTTGGTAGCTTGATGATACATGTATATGCTGCACATGGAAAATATATATAGGTGTGTGTGTGTGTGTGTGTGTGTGTGTGTATGTGTGTGCAGCAGCTTACAGGCGCCCGGGAGCCTGTTTGCAGAGGCTGAGGGAGGGAGGGGATGGAGAGATGGCGTCTCATTTGAGGCGTGTGGGCGTTGAGCTCTGGGCACCTAATTACAGCCCCAGCCGGCTAACGCAGCCCACCCGCCCGCTTCTCCATCGGCCCCTGTGTTTGGGTGTCAGAGCTGGATGACGCGCTCCCCTCGTCTCCGAAGCTTTGCTCTCAGGAGGACGCCACCTTAGCGCGAAGCACGGCTGTGTCTGATTAGCCGGCTTAAATGAGATCCCTAGCTAGCTGACGACGTTGTCAGTCTCTTTGTTGACAGCTATGAGAAGCGCTGCCAGACTGCCACCCGGCACGTTTAGCTTGTTAGCTTGATCAGGAGGCTCCTATGCATCATGTCTAACAAACATTGGAATTAGAAATCTGCAGGGAGCTCATTTAGGCTACTCCAGGAGAGAGACTAGTTAGCTAGCTAGCTAGCCACATGCCCAGAGGCTAACAAGCCCTGACTAACATAGAGGGCCCTTTTTGTTTTTTCTTTTCTCGTGTACAGCTCAGTAATTGGTGGTTATTAGTAAGCTTGCTGGAAGAGGAGCTCTGCAGCAGGTTAACCCTTTCATCCCCAAAAGCACGGCCGCTGTGTTTCATCTCGTTTCAGAGGATTAAAAGGCAGCGAGAGCAGAGAGAGAGAGACGGATGCCTATAGTGGGGGTTGGTTATTATTATTTTCTGCCAACAGCAGATGCCAGGCGCAGCGGTTTCAACCGGGCACACTTTAAAACACAACACAGCTGCCGTCTCTGCATCTGGGCACCGGATCGAAGGAGGAGGGAGGAGAGGAGCGCGGCAAAAATAATAATAAGAACAGGAGCAGGAGACAGGCTGTGGAGGGAGAAACAGGAGGAGGAGAGGGAGGAAGAAACAAAGGCTGACACAGATAACATCTATCAGTGCTGCAGAAACATGGGCCGGGTTTACCCACTGCACCCTCCCGCCTCATCCCCACGTTCCCCTCCAAAAGCCGGGAACCGCTAACTGGGCCAATCCACAACAGGGATTAGCCATCTCGCTGCAGAGGCATTTAAATGTGCTTCATGTGGGAGTGAGCGTAAACACAAACGGCGAGAGAACAGCGAGACAGGAAACGCTTGTACTCTATTGTTTTTACTTTATTTGTAGCGCACGGGTGGAGACAAAGAGAACGCGGTAAGGCAGAATCAGCCTGAACGCAGTGTAGAAGCGATCTCTCGTGAAATGACACAGAGAGAAGATTACATGCAGGAAAAATTGGAGGTGGATGGGATGTGTGAAGCATCTTGTTGACCCTGCAGTGAATGAACATAATGCACGTGGCTGTGGTTGTGCAGGAGGAGATGCAGTGCTCATTTGAAGCCTCCCGTGGAGCCGTGCAAGATGTAAAGCACGGGCAAACTTGTGTTTCCTTCCCCTGCCCTCCCCACCTGTGGACAGAGGTGCGGGCCAAACGTCGGCGCCACAGACGGGGAATTGCACACCTTTATTATTTTCCACTGATTTCAAAGAGCTCTGCGCCACAGCAGGCTTGTTTCTCTGCTCGCCTCCCTCGCCCCTCTTCTTTTGTTCTACCTCTATTAGACTCGTCCTTGACTGCCGAGCGAGCGCGCGGCGCAGCCTTTGGTCGAGAGGAGCCAGTCAAATGCTCTCTCGCTCTCCCGTTGAGACAAGAATAGAAGAGGACATGGGAGAGCGAGACGCAGAAAGGATAGCGAGAAAAGACAGGACAGCCTTTTCTGTTTTTTTTAAAACATGGAGCTGTGAATGAGAGCGTGGAGGACTATTAGCAGGAAGTTGGCCTGATGAGCAAGCGTCTGAAGACAGAGGAGCGCTCCGGGCGTCTCGTTTGGAAAGACAGTGAATGAAAAGTCGTCGTCTGCCAAGAAAGAAACCCTCACAAACTGTGGTGCATCAGTCACTGAGATTTACAGTCGACAACAGGAGCAGGAAGGTGCTCGTCTGTGAATATGAGATTAAAGCAGGAAAAGACTGAGCCGAGCACAAAGAGCCCGCTCTCTTAATATTTAATCCCACTGCGCCCCAACCGGCTGAGCTTCATCTAGAGGGCACTCTGATGAACAGCCCAAATGGTTATTTACACTCGTCTCTGAGATAAAGACACCACTTAAAAATAATTGTCTTATATAATATAATACAGATTATAAATGTGAGCTGGAATGAAACAGCTAATGATGGATAATCAATCCTGCAAGCCGCTTTGCAACCCAGTCCGAGTTCATCAGTGTCAGCTGGAGCTCTCCAATCATTTAATAGTTTCATCAAACATTTTTATTTAGGTTCTATAATAAAAGTAAAATAAAAACAAACTTTTTGCATTTTTTTATTAAACGGTGGTATTATTTATTTCTGTGGTAAACTTCCTGCTAAACATAGAGCACAATAAAAGTTGACTTTATCAGCCAGATGAAAAAGAAATCTGAAACACAGACACACTGATCCCAGGAAACAACAGTTCAGTCATTTCAATCCAACAGCAGCAGAAAAACATTCACTGTAACCTGTAGCGGTGACAGGAAGTTAGAGGATCAAACTATCCTTTCATAATAAAATGTCGTCATCCACCACCATCTTCTTCTACTACTTATCGGGGTCGTGACCTCTGGTTTGCCACAGAGGTGGAGAGGGTGATTTTCACTCTGGTTAAACTGGTTTCCATCATCGTTCGTAGCCGGCAGCACTGGGAGCAGCATAACACTGAAACAGCACACAGTTCAACCTGCCTGGGTGGGGTGCAGAGCCAAAGTCACGGCGGCCTGTGTGGATGAAAACATGTTTATAACAATGAGAATATTTCATGTGTTCATGTTTTAACCAGCAATAAACAGAATTCACAGCATCCAGCCAGAAAGATGGAGAGCTGAGACTTCCAAAGGGAATTTGATTAAATCTGGTCCTTCAGATTTCCTCCAGAGTGACATCTCTGATGAAGCTCTCACCTGGTGGTGGGTGGATGGTTTCTGGGCCTGGTGGAGTGCTCGAGGATTATCAGAACCACACTGAGCCCGATCATCAGCCCGACAGATGCTCTGCTTCACCTTCAGACTGCAGATGCTTTAGAGTCTGATGTTTTCCTGTCATTTGTTGTATCCTCTGTTTCTCTTTTTTATGCTTTAGATCAGATTTTTGCAGAATTATTTCACAGGCCGCTACAGAGCGGAGGCAGGGTTTCGTTTGCCTCTTTACCTGGACGCAGACAGCCGTGCAGCGAGACAGACAGCAGACAGATGGAGAGGCAGACAGGTAAACAGGCAGATAGACGAGCGGGCAAACAAACAGAGACACAAACAGATGACGAGTAGACGGGCAGATAGTCGGGCAGATTGGCAGAGCGGCTGACAGCCTGGACGCTTTCCGCTGTGGAGGTATTGGCTGGAGAAGGAGGCTGGCAGGCAGACAGGCAGATGGACAGGCAGGCAGACAGGAGGACTGGAGGAATAATAGAAAGACCGGCTGGAAGAGAGACAGACAGAAAGGCGGGCGGAGAGGTTGCCAGACAGACATGCACCGTTGGTAGCAGGACAGGCAGTTGGCGTAGGAAGGAGACACGGGGACAGCGAGTGCCTCTGGCAGAGAGGCAGAGCGAGATAGAAGGAGACAGAAATAGAGGAGAGAGAGGGAGAGGGATGAGGTCAGTGCACGGCTGGCTGGCTGACTGCTGATCTGTGGCACTGGGCTGGCAGAAGAGGCTCCTCGGGGAGCGAGAAGCTCCACACAGCCTCCGTCTACACCAACCCCCCGCCTCCGCCAGCCCTTCATCCCTTCAACCTCCAGCCGGGATGGAAGACGAGCCTGTGAGGGGAGAGACTTTTAGCACACAGTGGCACAAAGAGGTGAAAGAAGGCACGAAACGAGGAGTCGGAGCGACAAACGGCGCCGTGTAAAGGTCGAAAACAGAAAGCCGTGAATGAGGCGCAGGGACACAGGAACGCGGCCTCTCCTTCGGTCGGGTCTTTAATGTTTTAGTCATGTCGCACCGAGCTGCTATTTTCACCCCCTTGACACATTTAGATCACGCCATGTGACTGCGTCGTTAGGACGCTATTTCTGAACACAGATTCAACCCCCAGATCAGAAGGCAGCACAACGATGCTGCAGAGAGGAGCTGCTTTCAGGCCAGCCCAGGTGTGACGCTCACTGGCCTGATTGA
Source organism: Pundamilia nyererei (assembly GCF_000239375.1). Taxonomy (NCBI): domain Eukaryota; kingdom Metazoa; phylum Chordata; class Actinopteri; order Cichliformes; family Cichlidae; genus Pundamilia; species Pundamilia nyererei. The sequence goes on from NW_005187725.1 coordinate 331,083, forward strand.
CAGACCGACAGTGACAGCGAGGAGGTTTCCAGGATTGTCGAAGCATAAATAATGTAAACGCTTCTATGCGACACGTAGAGGTCAAACACCTGGCAGGACGCTGCTCTCAGACGCTGATAGTTTGGCTGCTCCGGGTTAAACCTCCTCGTCACACGAGGTCTTTCATGTTGACTTTTGCATGTTCTCCTGCACAGGCTCCTCCCACTATCCAAAGACATGCGTGTCGGGTTAATTAGGGAGTCGCTGGGTAAAAAGAAGCTCCCTCAGCCGCCTCAGGATGTTACAGTACAACTCTGCAGATATCCTGATATGAGTGAAGACGAACTCACACTGCAGAAACAACAAAAGGACCTACTGGTCCCTGATCATTGGCTGTAACCCGCACAGCTGCAGGCCCAGCTCTCATCCCCACTCATGACCTACCACGTGAAATCAGGATAAGCTGGTGTTTGAGGTGGTGAATTCGCCAGGTGGTGGTGCAGCCCACCTCCTGCCCTGCCCTCCATCCCATCCTCTGATAGTTTCAGGATCACCTCTGTGCTGCTGCTTTCCCTTCTTCCAAGATCTCAGAGCATCACTGCAAAAGGAAAACTACCATATTATAAAGTCTAAACTTAGCTCCCTCCGTGTGTCATAGTTACGTTTATATATCATATTCTTCTGTTTCACAAGCTTCGTGATCAGCAACAATAAACAAGTCAAATAGAGCCGAATAAAGCACGTTTCTATTTCTGTGGTGATGGCAGTGCAGCAGGTTTAATTTCGACTGTATAATATTTCCCGATCATCACGTTTGCAGAGTTAAAATTGCTGAAGGAAACCTCTCTGCGGAGGCATCTTCAGGACGCAGACGAAACGTTAGAATCTGGAGGCCGATTCGACTTTCCTGGTGTTTGGACAGCTGAATTATTGGATCAGCGTGTCGATACGTGATTCGAGGTGCTGAGGAGGGTTTTTATGGCTTTCTCTCGGCTACAGTTACACGAGGTTAATGTTACAGCCGTGCGTGGGAGTGTGAATGTGTGTGTGTGTTTGCTGCAGGGCGCAAAGCTGCTCCAAATGTCCATCTGTGGAGTTCACAATCCACCTGAGCCCACTCACACATGTGCAGCCCTCCTCCTCCCCCCACTCACACACATATGCAGAAATCCACCTCAGAACCTCCAACGCTCGCTGCATACCTGCGCAGCTCGCCGAGTCTTTTTCTGGTTGCAGCTCCGTTCAGGCGCCATTTGCATAAAAACATCCCACCTTTTCTCGAGCTGTCACCTTGATGTCGCTGCGGCACGCAGTGTGATATCAACATAACAAGTTTTCTGACAAGGATCCAGAAACGCACATATACATATTTCACAACAGGTGTTAGGAGACATACGAGGGAAAGAAAAGACGAGCCCCAACACAGCGACGTATACGTGCAGCCATTCATGCGCCGCTCGTGTTTGCAGCTCGCTGTAGTCTCAGTTTGTGTTTCAGTGTGTGCTGGCACGCCGAGCGCCAAGCTGATAATTACTGAAACGAGCTCCACGTCGCCGGCGCGACTCTGGGACGATCTCCAATCAGATTCATTCGCAAGCGGCGCGTTAATCGCACGTTTCTTTTCTGAGATTCGGTGTGTTTGCCGGCGACACTCGTCGGGGATCGGTCGCAGCTTTACGCCTGCTGCGTTCACACCGAGCCCGCCGGCATCAGCTCCACGCACAGCTGAGCTTTTATAGGTCGGAGACTCGGAGGCCGCTTTCCTCTGGAGTTGGGGATTTGGTCTCGTTGCTGCTCTTTGATGAAGTCGTTTTATTCTTTGATGGGATTGTGTAACGTCCAAAATCACAGATTATTAATGACGTCATTATGTTGGTCTCTCATTATTAATGAGATTAAAAGTAAACAGTACAGCTTGACAGCGTGCTTCAGGGTTTCTCCTCGCCGTTTGCACGTGCACGTGAGCAGTGCACGTCTATCATGTCTGAGTAAATATCCCCACATTAATACGGAGGATCAGAGCTGTCGCAGTCAAAATAAAGGAAGAATAAAAACATCTAAATATTTAAAACAGACATCAGTCCAAACTGACATAAATCAGTATTTGTGATGCAATTGCTTCCTGTGTGATTTGTATTTAAATTATATTAATTTATTGTATTTGTTGTTACATTTATTTTTTTCTTTTCCGATTAATTTTGGTTTGACTTATTTTCAGCGTTTCTCATAGTGACACAGGGTAAAAACAGGCTCCAGTTACTGTGTTTTTAATAAGAATATCTGTGCACTGCGTGCTGCGGTGGCTTCTGACAGTCGTTGTGTTGAAAGTGTAACGTGACCACAATGAGGCACATCGTGAGACGTTCTGCTGTTAAATGACTGTAAAGTTGCAGCAGCTACATTTGCTTTGTTACTCCTGTTCATACTGCTGTGATCTACAAACACATATAGTCTTTATAGCGCCATGCAAACCAACTGACCGTCTGTGCTGTTTATTAACCAGTCACACCTTCCATTCTTCTTCTTGATGTTCTGGAACGACGGCACGAGATCAGCTTTGTCGCGATCCTTCTGTTTAATGCGTGCAGCTGTTGCAGGAATGCTACTTGATCAAACGTGTATTTAATGCATGTTTTTCTGTAAACTCTGAAGACGATTAATCGCTGCAGAATTCCTGGTCGAGGAGGCTGAACCTGCAGATTTGTCTCAGTCCCGCAAACATTTTAAAGTAACCGTCACAGCTCTGCTGAATGAGCGATTTCTACTTAATTATTCACAATCCTGCGAGGTTTTTCCGTTTCTGTATGCTAGCGTGCAGTTCTTATATGTGTATAAACTACAGTATATGTTACAGCAGCTTTTCTCCACGTCTGCCAGTAATTAGTATTTAAAAACTGCAATGCTGGTAAATCTAGTAGCAGGACTGTACTGTAGTTTAACAGTATTTTTATTTAACCTCCTAGGACCTGCGTCCACATATGTGGACATCACATTTTGGGTTATTTAGACTAAAATATTAAATTTTGCTCTACAAGGGCCTGATATACACTTACGAGGACATTATGCTGCTACTGTTCTATAAAAATTTTAAACGAATATCCTCATATGTGGCTCTCATTTTTCTTAAAAACAAAAATAAGGTTAAAAAAAAATCTGGTAATTCTTTGATTTTACATTCATCGGGCCCCAATGTGACCAAATATCAAAGAGAAATTAAAAATGCTGCTGTGGAAGAGTTCAGGTCTTAGGAGGTTAAATCAACAAATAAATGAATGCACTTAGTTTTATATGGAAAAATCCGTGACAGCATTTCTTGTGTCTTACAGTAAACACGCAGTAAAAAGAGCAGGTGCAGTAATTTAATGTAATCTAACAGTGAAATTTGACATAATTGGAGGCAGAGGTTCTGCTAACAGGAGATGCATCCAGCTCGTGTATAAAAACAGGAAACATGTGAGTCACTCGCAGGTGTTAGTGACTAATAACGGCGATGAAGCGGCCTTGCTGTCTTATACGTGCAGTGAATCCGGCAGACTTGGGGTGGAGGGCGCAGCCCGCCGCCGTCCCCCTCAGAGGATGCTCTCTGGCTTTGGGGGAGCCGTTTTTAAATTACCGTGTGATTCATTCAAATCGAAACAAATTCTGCTTCGTGTAGCCCGATGCCTTCGAATCCCACACTGGAAATGCGGAGCTGATTTGAGCAGAGAGCGAGGGGACCGTTTCTATCCCGTCCTATTAGGGGCTGCTATTTTTGGTGCCACAGGATACCCAGTGACTGTGTAGAGCCTTGTCAGTGACGAATGTGTTTGTGTGAGAAACAGGGGTGGGGTGCCTTCCCACAGGAGGATGTGTGTGTGTGTGTTGGTGGAGATGGATGGAATTGGGGGGATATTCAGTGTTTTTCTGTCTCGCCTGCAGCGCTGTGTGTGTGATGGCGAGAGAGGCAGATAGAGAGACGGCATGTGTGAACGGTGACGGGGTGTCCGCTCGCTCTCTCTCTGCCTCTCTCCCCTGCGGTGATTCAGTGTGTGTGTGCCCATTAGCTTGCCCGAGCGAGTGTATAGCTCTGAATATTTTGTGTGTGCTGCCATGCTTCGGTGCCTGTGCTGAGATACAGCACGCCTTACTGGGAGTACCTTTGTGTGGGAGTGTGAGCGTGCACGCGCTACGCCTGCTGTCATCCTGGGGTAAAGCCTCAGGACATATAGGGTCATGTGACAGACAGCCCTATCTATCTGCAGACTGCATCATTGGTATTCTGGGTAGACGCTGGCAGTCAGGCAGGGGGTGGGAGGGCAGAGGAAGGATGGAGAGAGGGTAGAAGATGGGAAAAAACAGAAGAGAACAATAGAGCTCATCAGTGCATTGAGACCAGGGTGCAATCAAACGCGCACAAACACGTTGATTTAGTCCACATGTTTGTATACCTGCAACGCTGAGGCGAGCGCGCTCATCCTGCTCTCGCACCGCGTCCTTATCAATCAGTCCCGGAGATCCGATACGACTGAGGAGAAGCAGCGAAGGTTGGAAATGCCACACAAAAGGAGCTGCTTCATTAGCCGTGCCGGAGAGCGTCGGCCCGGCATCGGGTTCGCATAGCTTCAGGTTAAACTCCCCTCTGACCAGATAAATGATCGCTAACCTTCAGAGAAATCATTTCACTGCACAATCGTGCAAACGGGGTCTTCACAGTGGTCTTTGTGACCGTGTGCTGAGGGAAGATCATATAAACTGTCCCTGTAAACAAGCGTTCAGCCTCCAATGACGGGTGGACACCGCGGCTCAGATTTCTGAGCACAAAGTGCAGCTAGGAAGATGTTCCTATCGATCAATCTGGACCATTGTTGTAGACAATGTGACATTACTAAATAAAAATGGATCACATTTAATGTTCAAGTGTACAGAAGACACAAACCTCAAAGCTGCCGCGCTCCAAATGTGCAGCACCGCTTCATGAACTGATCGGGACGCTTCGTTACACTTTATACTGCAGGTGTTGCTGAGCGTTCATGGAAAACTTATTGCTACAAGTAAAAGCAGATGTTATGTTTGCAGGAAATCAATGATAATTGGTCATAAAATGTAACCAAATAATGCATTTGTGTCCGATGCCACCAACACGCCAGCGTGACGCCGAGGTCTCCTCTGGCCATGTGACTCTTTGTCATCCAGTATTTGACCTCCTGCAGGCAGATACTGTAATAATGTAGCCGATAAAGGCAGGTATGTTTGAGAGTCATCAGTGTAGAAGTGTACGGCAGCACCACAGAAAACTGAGCTTTAAATAGATGCTAAACTACAGCTTTGATGTATAAGTAACACATTTTAATCCCACATAGTCAAAGAATAATAATGTGCTACTTTTAGCACCAGTGGCTTGATGCATGGCGATATAACTGCCTGTTTAGGACACTGACTGACGGTTATGACTGTAAATCATCTGATGTAGATCTTTGTGTTCATCTTGTTTTCATTAACTGGAGGTTTAGCACTGAAAGCTGCTCCGTTATTGTCAAGCCCTTTCTTTACCCTGCACATGTAATAAATGAAGATTGCAGTCACTGCCCAAGGACACCTGCTGCATAAATTAATGGGCTGAAACATTAGTGATAACGTGTAGTTCTTAAGTCTGAGACAAACCACTGTAAGTCACTGAGCCTTAAGAAGAGACATCACACCTGGACGTTTGGACCCGCTGGTGTCCCGGGCCGATGGCTGCAAACTGCTTAGAAAGACTGAGAAACTGTACACGGGACCTAACAGTGAACACATCAGATGGGAGCCTGCAGACAGCCAGAGCCTGTTCCTTCTTCTTAAGTGGGAGTGGGCTTTGATTGCATTTCATCCAATTTGATATGGAGCCCAATAACAGCATGCATGTTGGCTGATTAAGAAGAAGGAAGGCAGCATGGAAAAGCCAAAGAAACGCTGAAGGTACTCGGAGTCACGTCTGAGTAAAGCTCGTCCTGACTGTGAAACGTGTCACCGAGGAACCAGATAATGGAGCCATCCTGAAAAACGTTTATGGATCTGGAGTTTATCATGAAGTGTTTTGAGGAATGATGTCAGCTGGGTTTCTGGCTGGATGAGACAGCAGCCTGGGCTTTTAGTCAGGCAGACATCTAAATGTAATCTGCTGATTAAGCTCCAATCACACGGGCCTTGGGACATATCAGGGACCACCTGCCGCTCTGTGGGGTCAAATGCAGATTTGGATTTGCTGTTTGAAGACCAGTGAATGTTTGTGAGGGGTTAGCAAGCAGTTGCTGCTGATGCACAGCGGCTCACGGACGTGTCAACGTCTCGTCGTTGGGTGGGAGCGCTCCATTGTTCTTCGTGCCGCCTGTGATGTGCGGGCGGTTTCATTTTTCCTTTAAGGCCTTTTTGATTTAGTTTGACCCAGGAAAAGAAAACCAGCTGCAGTCATCAACTTGTCCCCAATCTCTCAGCAGTTAGTTGGTGAATGAGGTTTTCATGCAATACGTGATTGCACCAGTTTCACCTAGCGACCTGCACCGAGCGCTCCCCACACGGCCGACTGATCTGTGGTTTGGATCAGAGGGCAGCCGTGTGTCTGCAGACGTTATGGGTCGTTAATGCTTTGTGATTATTTTGCTTTCGCAGGTGTAACAGACGTCGTCGAGCCCTGGGGACGCGGGGAGAGTCTCCGCCTCTCTGCCGGTGTGAATGCTGCTGTTTTCTATAGGCGGAGGCGCCGCTCAGCCTCCTGTTTTCCTGCGGCTCCTCGACCTTGGTGTTCTATAGCTGCCGGGGATGAGAGATGGTGTTAACACTTCTAAAGGCGTAAATCACCTCTCCCTCTCTCCCCTCCATCACTGCTATGTTGTTCTCGCCGCTCGCTGTCTGTGCTGAGAGGTGATTGGAGTCTTCCCAGTCCCATAATAGGCCGCTATACGCGCTCCCTCTCTGCTTTTTTCTAACAGCCACAGAGAAGAAGAGAAAGAGAGGAGACTCATCAAGTAATTAAGGCCCTGGCTCTCCCTTGGAAATTAAAGGAATGGCCCTTTGCTCTCCTCTCTCTCTCCCTCTCTCACTCGTCCTGCTGGGCTGATTGCTGTCTGGCTTCTTTCCTCACCTGAGTATTTCGCTCTCTCTCCCAGGCAGCCAGCCCATATTGCATTGTGCTGGTGATTACCCCACTGTGGGTAATTGCGGCGGCTGTTCGCCCGATGTTATTTCCCCCACTCTGCGAGCTTACAGGGGAGGCGCCTCCCCAAAGAAGGAGGATGGAGGAGTGCACTTTTAGCTGCGTGTGTGCATTTGTGTCTTTTCAGGAGGGGTGCAGCTAATAACGAGCACGGCGTGCGTGTTGCCGCGTTGCTTTATTTTCCTCCCAGACTGCCGGCGTGGACACAGCGCAGCTCGCCGCCTGTGTTTGCGAAGCCTCGGCAGGTCAGGCGCGCGGTCAGTTCCATCTCTGGCGTCCTTGAAGAGAAAAGTGGGTCAGAAAACTGCTTTTACCTTGGTGTGCTCTTCCTCTTTGATAGGTGCAGGGAAGTCATAAAGTGCCGGTCCACTTCACTGCCTGACAGCCCCTCTCACCCTTGAACCTCGGAGTCTCCGACGGCACCGCTGAGTCCAAAGATATTTTGTGGGAGAGATTCAGACCGACAGGCAGATTCATTTTCTAGCTGTTGTAGCAGGAGATCAGCCAACAGCTCCAATCAGAGATGTGCTGATTTGATGCAGGTGTGTCTGTTTTCTCTGCCTGTGCGCCCGGTGTGAGAGGCCCGCAGCCTCACAGCCTCAATAAGATTAGAGAGGAGAGGGGCGGCGGGGGGAGGAGCTCGCTCCTGCACTCTGCTTTAACAAGGACATTTCTGTAATAGTCCAACAGCCTCTGGAAGGATCCTGGAGGTGTCGGCTATTTCCACAATCATTGTTTTTGCTGCGAGTCAGCTTTAAAAAGGCATTCATATGTAAACGAATATGCTGCGTGATGCTGTTTTAATTTTTTCGGTGTATCCGATGAAGCAGAATTTTACTTTCACGTGAATATAAAATGAACAGTTTCAGCTTCGGGCCCTCACAGTTCGCGAGGCCGTTATTGTCCCGTGCAACGAAAAACTCTCAGGGATGAAAAACATGTTTAAAGATGATCCCGGTACCACTGCTCCGAGCCCACGTGGTGATCCGAACCCCGAGAGTTTACCCAGAATGCACTTCTGCTCCGAGCCCACGTGGTGATCCGAACCCCAAGAGTTTACCCAGAATGCACTTCTGCTCCGAGCCCACGTGGTGATCCGAACCCCGAGAGTTTACCCAGAAGGCACTTCTTTAAGTTTTCTCCATTGAATAATCAGAAATGTGAGTTTGGCTTTAGAGCTTTTAAGCTTAAATGTGTTTCCACAGACTTGAGTGGATTTCTGTGGTTCTCAGTGACAACGGCTCAAAATTCCCCCAAAAACCAAAAATGTGATGCAACACATGAAAATTTCATCTTTTTTATTTTCTATGAGTTTGTAACTTGAACTGAATCTTTGTGCTTTAGTGACGATAAAGACCCATAAAGTCATACAATCAATAAGAGGGCAGATTTCATTGGCTGTCAGGCCAGGCCACACCCCCATTGCTGGATGAAATAGTGAAGTGGTGCTGCTCAGTAAACGACAGTTTTCAGAGCTCGTTTGGAGAAACATGGATCTGCTCTGTTTGATTGCTCGCCTGTTTTCATGGACTTTGACCAGCTTTTCCCACCTCTGTGTACTCGGAGGGTCTCTGAAAATATTCACATTTTGAAGGTTAAATATCGCATAGCAACAATCAGCTGATTGGTTGATTTTACGTGGGGTGACTGGATATGAGAAGGTGTGATGAAAAAGTTTGAGACGTGTAACGTGTCGTCCTTGCTCTTCACCTGCAGCAGGATTTGTTGGGGAAACGCTGTAATATTAAAGCAGGCTGGATGCAGGGTCGCAGGATTTGTTGGTTTGTGCTGTATCAATGTTTTGACAGTGTGGTCAGTGTAATGCCTCGCTGGATTTAGAGGGTTTGGGTGGTTTAGTTTGGGGATATAGTGGATCAGGTCTTTTTTTACACCGAGAACCTTTTGAATTACTAACCTCTGTGCTGTCGGGGCATGAAGGGAGGGAGAGGGAGCTCCTGCAGACGCTCCAGAGGTGGATCTGCTCTCTGCACAGCCGCATGAGCAAACGGCGCCGACGTGGCGTTAGATGGTTCGGGTGCCTTTCAGTCAGAGAGGAGATGCGTGCTGCTGGTTTTATCCCCGTGTGTTTGCGGTCCATTGATTTCCAGCGTGAAGAAGAGAAAAGGCGCCAGCTGGCTTCATTATCAGACCGATCCCATCTCCAATAAACACATATTTGTACGCAGGCATACGTTAATTCCACTTCTCATCACCGAGTTATCTCGCCCTCTGCCTGCACGCCGTCGTCCCCTGTCTCACCTTTCTCTGAAGAAGCTCGTGTCTGCGCTGCTTTTGGGGGGATGTAAATATTTTATTCCTGTGGATCCTCATAAAGTATTGAATTAGATTTTTTTAAAAAGGCAGGTCATAAAATGTTTTAAAGGCTCTTATTTTCACTTGTGAGACATAAAATTCTACATTGTTTTCATTTGTGTGTTACATGTGCGTTTAACCTGCAGGTTAGAGACACGCTGCGGTTTGCCTTCTGCAGTAATGACTAAGGGGTGATCTGTTTTCTAGCTTCACATTTGTATGGTGACACTCTTTTAGAAAGGCTTTGCATGAGTCACAGTTCATAATAAGCCTTCTTTATTTCATAGCCGCTCCCTTCATTCTGTATGAAACAAGCCCGTGTAGCTCCTCCACCTTTAAGCCAGCTTCTTTTGGATTGGCTGTCCTACAGTGGCTCTGAACAGCAGGTGGGTGGGGTTTGTAAGTCTCAGTGACATCACAGAGCTCCAAGAATAGAAAACACGGTGATAAACTGAGTGTTTAGAGCAGGCTGCTGCCTGAGCTTTGGGCTCACAGCGATTACTGAGTTCATTATTAGAAACTATACAAAGAGATAAATCGTCTCTCTGTGACCGAGCTGGACGCCCGGTCACAGCAGCTACGACAGCTCGGTAAAAGAATAAATGCAGAGGCAGAAACAGTTAGACTGATGGAGTCGATTAGCTAAACATACAGCGGTGAGCTTACATCTAAAATGAAGGCAGGTAACTGTCCTCATCCTTCATGGCATAAAGCCTACTGAAATGGACACATATGAGGGAATAAGTTAGAGTAGAGTAGAGTAGAAATATCCTTTATTTTCCCTCATTGACAAGACAAGAAGAATATAAAATAAAAAACAAGAACAAGAAGGCAAAAGACAAAAATATTGTAAAGTTATTGAAAATATAAACTCAGACTCAAAGACGCGTGCAGCTCAGTAGCATCATTTCTTCAAAGAAACTGCAGAGATGTAAATAACTTATTGTGTTTAATAAAGATTATCTCTGTTTTTGACTCATAATTTTGGAACATTTCTTCATATCATGGTGATAAAAAGCAGCGTCAGATCCTCCATCACCCACCGCGGGACGTGTGACCAACAGGAGACGGTCTTACCTGTGACTCTGAGGAGCAGAGCTTCTGTTATCTAAAGCAGCAAAGATGAAGAATCAGGACACACATGGCTGAGGATGCATCTGCAGCCTGAGTCCTTCTTCATCTCCTCTGTGCGTGTGTGTGTGTGTGTGTCCGAGGCAGTGAGGAGAATAGAGGATACAGAACATAGAGGAAGAAACAGAGAGAGATTTCATCTCCTCTCAGCCTGTATACATATCGAGAATGTAGGTCAGGCAGCCCCAGTCGCTCTCAGAGGCTGTGAGTGTGTG
>NW_005187725.1:342270-388629 GCF_000239375.1 Pundamilia nyererei
ACACACACACACACACACACACACACACACACACACACACACACACACTCTAACAGTCCTTGGTCATATATTCTTCCTTTGTAACATAGGAGGGGAACAAGAATAGCTGTGTGCACATCCCAGTGTGCGACTGTGTAAGAGTGTGTGTGTGTGTGTGTGTGTTCCCATTCGAGCTGAAGGCCGATTCCTCCTCCGCTTTGCTGCCTGTCGCTGTCCTTGTGCTGAAACGTGCAGATTAGCAAACCGACTGCAGGACCGGAACAACATCGACACCACCAACAGCCACGCTGCATCGCTTTCTGCTGCAGATACACACCTTTGTCGGTCTTCTTTTCTCACACGCACACGCTTCGTGCTGATGAGGAGTCACAGAGCTGTGATTTGTCATCAGCCTCCACATGAAGACCTTGATCAGAGGACAGACCCATCACTTGCACTCTGATTATAAAGACCCAGGAGTGTGTGTGTGTGTGTTTTTGGGTATTTAATGGGGTAAAAGGAGGAGAAATTTACTTGAAATCATTCGCAAAACTTCATGAATTTGTCCTTAGTTAGGAGACGCTACATAAAACTTACTGATTACTGATTACTCACGTTAAGCTCGATGAAACTACCTGCAGTTCCTCTGACGTCCACCGGAGGCTCCACCAGCCAGTCCGTGCCCACAGACTCCCATGTTAAACTAAACATGTTTACAGCCTGATACAGAAACTGCTTTTGGTGCCTGTTTACATTTTATTAAAATGTAAAGCTTGCATTATTGGGGGCGTGGCCTCTTTGACTGACAGGTGGATGGTGACACAGGCGGCTGTAGCAGCTAGCTGCCTGCTAACTGTTTGTGCTGTTGGAGCATTTGGGACCATTTTTAATGACATCATCTGAAAATAACTTGGCTGCTGTGAGATTAAGATAAGTTCTGGGATTTTATGTGGATGTTACTGAGCAGTGATTAGCAGGTGTCTGTGTCTGAGCTGGATCCTGCAGGATCTGTATCTGGGTTAGTTTGTGATGTTTGCTTGAGGACTCTGAGAATCTTTCCCAGTATCTATTTATGGACGTATGTCACCAAAGCTCATTGGTAAACATTCCAGGAAGTTGAGCCAAGGTCCAACTTCTTGACCAAACTTGCTAGCCAACAGAGCGACTGAACCAGTCTCATGACTTCCTGTGGAGTGAATTACAAGAAAACTACAGTTTTTTCTTCATGGTTTAGACCTTGATAAATGTTTTGCACGGTGCTGGCTGTGTGGATGTTGGTTATTTGCTGCCCTCTCCAGATGTTTGACTCCAGAGGTTTACTCTAGGGGTGGGGGAAAAATCGATACTGTGTAGTATCGTGATATTTTGTTTGCTAATAATGTATCGATACAGGGACAGCAGAAATTGATATTTTGTTACAAAAAGGTTTTTGTGCTCTGACTTCAGAGCATGTTGATCCTTTTTCTGAGCAAGAATCCTGACATTCAGCAATAAACATGACAGTTTACTTATTTTAATTTAAGACATGTTTTATTTTAATTAAGGTAATTAACTTTTTTATTTAATGTAAAATTATATTTTGTTTTAATTTACTTTCAAATTCTTCAGTTGCTGAATGGGCTGCGTAGTTTTCATAAATTGCATAGTTTAGAAAGCTATAATTGTACCAGATGGTTGCATTCAGTTAAGTTGGACTAGACTGTAATACAAACTGTTCAGTTTGTCAACAATAAAACTGACTGAAATGAGAGAAAGACTGAGTGTGAGACTTTGATATTAGATAAAATGAATATTGATGAAGTTTACCTTTATGTACAGAATCTGAATATCGCAAAATATTTTTAAAAAATTGCAATAATATCGTATCGTGCGTTAAGTATTGTGATAATATCGTATCGTGCGTTAAGTATTGTGATAATATCGTATCGTGGGATGTATGGTGATTACCACCTCTAGTTTACTCTGTCCTGTGACTGCTGCTGAACTCAAATACAGGAGCTAACCTGCTGTAGTTATTGATATTATTGCAAGTAAAGATGAACACAGATGAATTTTTCCAAACCCATTTAACAGAAAGATGCTAAACAGGTAAAAAATAATAAAACATGAAACTTTTGAATGATGATGTGAAGATAATATCAGAATGTTTAAACAGAAATGGAAACTTTGGGTGAGACCTGATTATTACTGATGTTTCTGTGCAGCTTTTTCAAACCTGACGCTGTAGATTTACTCCAAACTGTGCAGCAGCAGATTAACGACCTCGTGCTGTGGTTGGATCATCTCAGACCTTCTCTGGGCTCAAGTCACCTCCATTTTTGGCGTCTTCAGTCCATCACTGAGAACACCCTTTAATTTACAGTTAAACATTTGAACTTTTTCTACATTTTCACTGGATGCTACTTTTCTTAGATGAAAACATTTTTGCACAGTCGTCCGACAGACAGACGAGCGTTTGCCTAAAAAGGTGCTCAGAAACAGGAAGCAAACGGCACGATTGATTCTTTTACCTCTCGAGCTGCTGTTTTATCTGCAGGTTTTACTTTTCTCGCATCCACCCACGTCCGAATTCGCTCCGACTTTGTTTTATTCCCACGTTTTCTGAATGAAATGCCCCGGAGGCTGTAATCAAATACGAACCGGCAGCCTCTGACGCGTTTTTTTTTTCATGAAACAAAGGCAGCGGGGCCGCGCTCGTAAAGTGAAAATATAGTTTGAGTGTCCCATTGTTTCACATTAGGGTTTCCTGTTAATAGCCACTTTCAAAGTTGTTTGTGCGATCCCCTTACAGCCCCCACCCACGCTGCCTCCGCACGCACCATTCAAACTACAAAGAAGAAACGCTGCAAAGAAAATGGAAAGCAGAGGTGTGTGTGTGTGTGTGTGTGTGTGTGTGTGTGTGTGTGTGTGTGTGGATGGGGGGTAGAAAGAGACCCCCTGCTGGTTCAAAGTAAAGTCCGCTTAAGCACCAGCACTCCTTTTACATAACGCAGACACACTCAGTGTACGGGTGTTAGTCCTCAGGGAGCAGCTATTGTTTGGATTCACTCTGCTTTCAGCGTGTGTGTGTGCGTGTGTGTGTGTGTGCGTCTGTGTGTGTGTGTGTGTGTGTGTTACGGCCGTCTGCTGCGCTCCCTATGGGGGCCTTCACTCTATACACCATCGACACCTCATCTGTTCTCGTTCCATACGTTTTCTCAATTAGCTGCAGCGGATGGAGGAGCATTGACAGGCAGAGGGAGGGTTGACATGTTCTCTCACACCTCCGTCTCTTCCGTCTTCTTCCCTTTCTCCATCTCGGGTCATTTTTTTTCCATCGACAGAGCGGGGACCCCCCTCTCTGCCTCCTCTTCCTCGTGCTCAGCAGAGGATGGAGAGCCGAGGAGAGAAATCATGGAGGCAGGCACGGATCATTAGCTATATTTGTCCCCACTTCCTGCAGCAGATGATAGATCTAGCTAATTACCCCATGTTGCCAAGCCTATCGCACACGACAAGCGGCCGTCGTTATGGCGGAAATCAGCGTTGGCTTTGGCGTGCGCCGCATAGCTGACGCTATATGACTATTCATGAGCCCGGAGTCAAAGGAGGAGAGGAAATTTCAGATCCTGTCACGGCTCTGTGTGTGAATGTGATTGTTCTGGGAATGATTTTAATGATGCGTGTTCTCCTTCCTCCCTCTGTGCAGAAAATGAGTTTGGAGGAGACGTGGTGAGCCGCTCCTCCCTCGCCGAACGTCAGAAGGTCACGCTGGAAGCAGAGGTCGGGGCCAACGAGCTGTGTCACGCCCACAACGCTTCAGGTACAGCGCGTCTGCAGGATCATTGCCATTCATGTTGGTTTTCCTCCTGAAATCATGGCAACAATGAGCTTTTATGACTCTTTGTACTGATTCCTGATTTATTTATTTGCTCACACAAAAATGGGTTGGCAAAACCAAACTGCAGGTTCTGGAGCTTCAGCTTCGATCGCTGCCTGGATATAAAAAGCAGATTCAGCGATCCGTCCAATAAAAGCTTCAGCCAAACATTTAGGAACCAGATTTTTTTATTTTAATTTATCAGCTTATCGATCCCCTGCTCTGAATCCTGTCCTGCTTCCTGGGAAAGCACCTGAGACCATGAAGTCATCAGAAAAGTGAGCAGGAAGCTTAATTTTCCATACAGTCAGCCAGAGGAGTCGCCCCCTGCAGGACAGTAGAAAGAACTGCACAGGTACATTTTAGTGCTAGTGTTAGCTTATAGCTGCACCCTGTTGCATAGATGTGGTCACCTCTGGCTCCACCAAAGCAGCGGAAAGATCGCACAAACATGTCGTGGTGGCGTGTCCATCCTTTATGGCTAAGTCTGAACTGTGGTGTAGGGTCAGGTGACTATAGAAGCCCAGATGTTTACAGCTGCTTTTATGTTTAGTAACGATCAAACGCGAGGCTCAAAGATGGAATGTTTTCCAAGCGTCCCGGATGGCGAGGCTGAATAAAATCAGAGTTTTATGAAGGATAAAACACGAGACCCGCTTAGGCGTTAAAGAAATCAGGTTAGTTTCACATCCATACCGTTACAGCGCGCTGTCATCGGCGGACCAGCTCATAAATTGTTTTATTCTATCGCGATCGCAGCATTTCAGCGCCCTGCACAGCTGCTGTCACCCACCAAAACCATTTTCATTCCTAGTTAGGAATCACTCCCCAGATTTCAGCCTCACACACGCACACACACGCACACGCCGAACGCCCACTCAGATGCTATCTCGGCGGCCCTTCACACTAATTCAGATGCACTTAGCGTCGGTTTGGCACACGTGTTTACTGCCACTGGATGATGCACGGCGTAAATACCTATTTGCAGTGAAATTCGATAATGCCAGCACGGTTTTGGTGGCTCCCCCCTGCTGCTACGCTGCACGGAATATCAATGTGTGTGTGTGTATGTGTGTGAGGGTGGGGTTGGGCGCCATATGCCTGAAACGCATTCTCCCAAAACTTCAAGGGTAAAACAAAGGGAAGCAATGACGATGTGAACTGTTGTGACAGATGTCTGAGCCCCACCCCCTCCCCCCTCCCCCATCACCACCTAAATCGTAAACACACACATACAAAATGCTTGTTCTGTGTCTCTGTGCATATTCCAATGCTAACCCCGTTTCTCCTCCCTGAAACCTTTTTTACATTTTTTGATGCATTTTATTTTGGCATTGATCTCGACTCTGATCAGTGCTGCTGCTGTTTCCTATATGTGAGCTGAATTAAGAGTCTCGCTCCCGTTCATGACCTGGCTTCGTGTGTTTGTGCAGCCCAGGCTAATATTCATGGATGCAAATCAGAAAACATGTGAAGAACTTCCGAATAAGGACGCGCTAAAAGGATTGTGCTCGGTTTGGATTCTACCAAACAAACCCACGAGGACGTCATGCGTGAAATGAAGAGTGAATTACTCCGTTAGCTTCATTAACATTAAGGTTGTGCATCAAAACTCTCAGCCTCTCTGAACTGGACTCATTCTGCTGCTTCCAGCCTTGTGGTTTCATCAGTGAGCAGCTTTGCATGATTCTCTCCTCGTAATAATCCTTCTTTAACCGCCTCACCTCATCCTCTGTCTGAAACTGCTTTAGCTCCTCCCCCTTTAAAGCATTTTATTCTGATTGGCACTCTGTGACAAATAAACAGAAGGTAGGTGTGGCTTCTGTGCCTGGGATGACCATGTAAGGGCCAGCTCTGTGACGTCATAAAGATCCCGGAGAATAAAAAACAGTGATAGTCTGAGCTGTGCCTCGCAGCACTGCTGAACACGTGTTTGTCATGTTTGCACGAACACGCGGCGCTCATCAGAGGGTTCATCTAGGCGCCACTGAGTCCTACACCAGTCTGAAACGTGATTGGCTGACTGCAACATTAATGTTCAAGCTGAGATTTTGTGTTTCTGTTTTTTTAACTGGCCAACAAACATTTGTGGCTGTTGTCCAACTTCAGACTAAATTCTGCTGAAACTTTTATAATAATTCCTGTAATTTTAGCAGGAAGGATTACTGTTGAGCCTGTGAAAGCTGATGAAGCCGTTTATTGTTGTCAGTGTAGAAAAATAAAAAACTCTGATCTTTGCTGTTAAACTTTAATGGCCTGTAATAACTTTGTTTTTGAAAAATATCATTTTAGTTTTGATGTTTTGATGCAAACGTCACCAAACACAGTGCATACCATGACTGGGTAACTCTGCAGGTTACTCATATTTTAGATTTAACATATTGTTTTATTATTTTGTAATGGATGAAGCGTACAAACTGTGGGGGGCCGGGGGGAGCACTAACCTTCTTCCAAACAGGACATGCGGTTCCCCGGCGATGCCAGGGACTGATTGCAAGTATCTGAGCAACCTTGGCCAAGGTCACCTGCTGGGATGCAACCTGTCTGCAAACAGTCTCAGTCTGACTGATGGAGGTTTTTCACGGCCTCATTAATAATCACAGACAGGTCGTCAGCAACTATATTCTGGTTTTGTTCTTATATAGAAGCAAAGTTGCTGCGCGTTTCAGGCCTGTGAGCTTCTGGAGTCTGATTGGAAACAGTTGATGTGAGTTTCTGTGGATGTAGACGGCAACAGATTTGTTTCCTCTTCATCCAGTCACACACTGATGACTGAGAGTCTTATTCCTGTTTCATGGATGTGTTAAAGCACCAAACTGCTTCAACGACAACAGGATCAAACGTTTGTTGGTTACTGTCTCCAGCTGCCATCCCCTCGTGTCCTGCTTTGAATCACAGTTCTTACTTTGAAAACGATGAACGATGAGTTTATGAAAAAAAAAAAAGGAAAATTCATTAACTTAAACATTTACCGAAAGTTCAGTGGACAGCTTTCATTTTGACACACATTCAGTTAGTTGGGTTAAATCTGCTTGCTGTGCAGAAATAATCACACATGCAGAGTTTTCTCATTGTTCGAGGTGTTTTCTTAACTAAGCAGTGTGAACTTTTGGAGCAGGGATCAGCGTGACTCAGTGGTCATTCATCTGGGCCTTTAATGCCATTGATCCCAGCTCTAATTGAGACACAGACAGAGAAGGAGTGGGCCTCCAACTAATCCTCAATAAGCAGGCTAACCTTCATTACAGCCGTGACATTTTCCCATGGGGTGCTAAGAGAGAGAAAATGCCAGACGGAATACGCATGACTCGCCAACATATGGCGAGCTGCAGAGGCGTGCGCGCTTCCCAGGTCCAAGTCTCCCGAGGAAGCTCGAGGGAAGTAAACGACGAGGCTTCCCGGATCCGCTCGTGTTCGGCAGCGACTCGGGCCTCGCTTCAAACCCTCAGAGAAAGTCTGACAGCGTCAGATAGGCTCTGTTATTATGCATGTGTGTGCATTTAAACAAGCCGGGCTCACACTGTAGTCCACAGCTCATATCTCCTCTGCATGCATGGAAAGGCCAGCCGTCGCTTACAAATCAGTTCACAGGATGTTGGAGGCAGCTGAGAGATTTGGAGACATTTTTAAAGGTGCTTTATGTTGCAGGGCCTCCCGACTGAACCGCACGTGCTGACGTATGTCGAACTAACATCCTGCTTCATCTCCGCTGATGAAGTGAAGCGAAAACCGTGAAGAATAATCCAAAGTCCAAAGTTTCAAACTAAATCAAATTCTTGTGGCCACGCAGCAATGTTTGTCCCACCCATGATACCGCTGGGGCTCATGTATGTCAGACCTGCACATCCCTCTGAGGCAGGTTTATCCTCTCAACGAGCCGTCATAAATCCCAACACCTCGGAGCGTCCCTGCTTTATTTCCAGATGTCCCTAAATATTCATGCCTGCCTGGCAGGTTTGGGCTGTGACGGAGGCCCTGTTTGGATGTCTCTTTTTATTAAACGTGATTTATTAACACCACACTTACTTTACTGTAGAGCCCCTCAGCTCTAATGGTGTGTTTCTTTACGAACGCCCATAAATGTTTCGACGGGAGAAAAATAAAATGATGAAAAGCGAGGATACCTCGTAAATCTTATTAGTGCAGTAAGGAGGGACCGGCTGAGCGTGTGTTGTTGGTGTGTGTGAGAGCGGGAGATTAAAATGAGACTAAAATGCCCAGTGCTCTCCTGTTTTATCAAAGCTTCTCTGGAACAACGAGCAGCGGCGATGCTATCGCTCCAACATGTGTAATCCACCTCAGACTGGATGAAAAGTCACCTTGTGGGTTTTTATACCTCATGTCGGCTCTTCCAGGACGGATGCTGCAGTATCTGCGCCTTTCATGGAGACGTAAAAGTCTTTGTTCCTTCGTGTGCTGGCTGTGTGCTCGCATGGCTCATGTTAATAGTTAGATGATTCCCAACAATCACTTCAAATCAGCAGGAGGAGCTTCTAATGGTGCGGACAGGAAGTGCTTTTATTGTGCAGCTCAGTGTTTTGATATTGGTTTCAGTGATCCAAGTAAAATATTCTGTCCCGACAGAAGCGCTAATTCGTCAGCTTTCTGAGCCCCTCCTGGATGGATGAACTCCTCACCCATCTTTGAGGGAGAGGCCGGCCAAAATAAAGAAATAAAACCTACAGTTCCTCTAACGCCCACCAGGGGCTCCAGCAATGATGGGAGTCCTCATGTTAAACTGGCCTGATACACAAAGTGCTTCCTCCTTCAGGACAGCTGTGTGACCAGGAAATACTGTTCTTCAGCCCCACAGCAGGGCTCCATGTGAAAGTAAGGTGGAATATTTATCCCAGTAAATGAAGAGCCATCTGTGTTTGATGAGGTCAATAAATCTGTAACATGACTGATTGAACAGTCACATGTTTATTAGGGGTGCAACGATACACAAAATTCACGGTTCGGTTCGGTTCGACACTTTGGTGTCACGGTTCGATATTTTTTCGATACAAAAAAAAAAGTCTGACCACAACAGATGTGGTCACACATCTGTTGTGGTCAGACTTTGGAAATTAATACGGTTCCCAAAGAGTTTCTGAGGAAAAGCGAAGCACAGCATTGGCGTTACACCCGTGGGTTTGGCTGTTTGCTTTCATGAGGTTTTTAGGTCTCTGTTACCAGTGCAGGGCGACAACTCAAATCTTACTGAAGGATTTTAATCATTTACACAAACGCTGCCGTCAGTCGTCTCGTGAAATGTTCTTTCCAATGTTGGGTGTGAATTGAAATGTTTGACAAGCTGCAGAAAAGTCCCGAGCACCTGAGCGAACATGGATCCAAATGAAAGCTAATTTTGCGACGTGTCTGTTGTGTGTTTAACAGCTTGTTTGTGCCTCTCTGCAGATGGAGGTGGATGCAGATGATAAGCGCCATCGCACACGCTCCAAAGGTATCTGCACACACACGCACATGCACACACACACCATTCAGGGTGACCTTCACTCCCCCAACACAAACACACACAGCGCACACACGCTACTGCACAAATCCCAGACTGTCACACTCGAGTTGGCTTTTCTCGCGGCTCTCTGCTCCTCTATCGCTCGTTTTATATCTGACAGAAACAGAAATCCACATTTTAAGAGCTTTGTTCACAATGAAATATCTACCGCAGCGATATCCACTCCTATGAAACCCTGCGAAGTGAAAACAGGTTATTGAACTTTATTTAAACCAAAGAAACGGCAGCTGTCAGCGACTCTCCTTTGGAACATCTCAGTAAAACCGAACCGAGGCTCAGTCCACTCTGTCTGAAACATCTAAGATGCTACATTCATATTTTATCCCCTCCAACTCTGAGTGCCCGACATCTTTGACCAGGCGAGGATGAAAGTGGTGACCGCTGCTCCTCCATCACGAGGATCAAGCAGCTCGTCAGCCGTGTGATTGAAGTTCAGGCGAAACCAAAGATGTGTCACTGAGATCATCGTTCCCTTCATTTAGACAGAATCATTTAAACAGAGAGCATCTGCAGTATAACATGGGACTGACCTTTGACCTTTGTTTGCTAATCCCAGTGATGTTTAAGCCCGTATCCTTCTACAGCTCTCATCTGTGAATCTAGTCTCAGCTGTGTAACGCCCACTCAGGCTGTACGTAGCAGTTAAAGCTGTTAGACAAGCAGCATTTAAAAAAGTTTAGTTTTGGCAATCAGTGACATACAAATCATCTCAAACGGACGTCTAACAGTCCTGCAGGTCATACACACACAGCAACGAGTCTGCTGTTTGGGTCAAGGGTCACGTCTGTGCACCAAAGGACAGGTTCAAGGTTTAAGGTTCAAGGTTTTTTATTTGTTACATGCATAGTTATACAAGTATAACACACAGTGAAATGTGACAGGATCCCAAACGTCAGAATAGAATAGAATAGAATAGAATAGAATAGAATAGCACTTTATTGCCACTGTTCATGTACAAGGAAATTATGGGATCTTGGTGACTTCGAGTTCAGGTTTTTAGACTTGCATTTTTAGGAATAATCCATTTTATTATTATTATTATTATTATTATTGTTATTGTTGTTGTTGTTACTTTCAGAGCTTCCATCATCTACATGCTTTTTGTCCCATGAAATTAAAGTGAAATATTCCAACAAACCAAAGACACATTATATCTAAATTATTCTCATTGTGATGGCTCGGATCTCACAACGTTACTTTTTTCCTTTCAACATATTTATTTGTTAATTTATGATCACTCGTGACACTTGAACACTTTGCACTTTTTAAAATCACAGATGTTAAATATAAATAATCGAACCAATTTTGTTTTCATGAAAGTTTAAAGATTATTTCTTATCGTCACACCAAACGTTTCTGCTCCAGCTGCCTTTGAATACAGCAAAATAAACGTGAATCGTGTGCAAACATGACAGCGTTTTACTTTTTACTAGCACAAAACCCAAATGTGTATATATATCATATCATATAAAAATATTATATCAAAATAAAATACTGCCACAGAGAAATTACAAATGAAATTTCGACTCTTATATTATAAAGTATATTGAATTTTTATAATCATATTTGTCACCATGTTGAGATTTTTCCTGCAATAATTCTTTTAATTTTAAATCATAGATTTGAATGAATTTCTTTTCAGTTTCCAAATGTTGTAATATTTAGATTTAGAGACAGTTTATTAACGTTAAACTGTCGTCTGACAGTAGTTTTTAATGTTTATCTTAAAAGCTTTGTTATTATTAGTTTCAGTTTTTTTAATTTATCAAATATCATATAATATTTATCAGTTTTAGAACAGGTGTTAAATTTCAGTGTGAAGTCCACTGACTCACATTCATGTAGTCGTCCTGGTCTTCATACATATATGAAAGTGACAACTTTGTGACACTGCATCGTTTCCATATTGTTGATCCAAACATTCCGACGAGAGTAATAAGCTGCAGACAGATCACACACATGTCCTCAGACACAAGTACAGATGATGAATATACGCCTGCATTCAGTGACGTTCCCTCCAGCTTCGAGTGTTTCCCTGATGATGTCGCAGGAAACTGATGCAGAGTCACAGTCGTGGCCGTTCAGGCGGATTTCACATGTTTCATAATCTCTCTGTGTTTCTCTTCCAGTGCCTGTGGATCCAGCATTAACAGAGCTTTTCAGGTCAGTGGGAATGAACACACACACACACACAAACCTGCCTGTTTTCCATGATGATCCCATACTCGAGATTCTTCCTGTGTGAGTTCCACACTCGCGTCCCTCCCTTTGGACATCCTCTGATAACAGCAGAACAAAAACATGCACCACTTTCTTTTTCCAACTCCACACATGAAATATTAAATAAGAGGATTTCTTGTCTGTTTTTGTCTAATGTTCTCAATGTTATTTCGATGATGGTCGATTATCAATGTATTAAGCATTCAGCACATTTCCTTCTCTCTTTCTACGCCTACAGCCCTAAAAGTTCTCGCTGGGTGAGTGGAGTGGGTGGAAGGTAGAACTTTATTCTCTTTGTCACTGGAAAAGTTTCCTCTCAGAACAGTTTTAGGAAGTGCCGTCATTTCTAAAACCATCCACTGTGTCAGGAACTACTTCAAGATACTAATTAGCTTAATTTACCTGCTTTAAGTAAGGTAACGTGACTGGAGCCACATTTAAGCTGTTAAAGCTTCGTGCTGGAAAGTGCTGCTAGAAAAAGAAAATGTTGGATAGAATTGTAAAAAACATCTTGTTTGCTTTATATTTACACGATGTATATTACTCACCTGACAGTCTCCAGACTAACATCAGGCATCTTATGAAAGGCTGTGACCCTCCAGGTTTAAACAATTATCACCCTGTTAATCTGAAATAAACTCTTAGCTTATATGTTTGGCTGATATTAATATCTTAGGTGAAACTGACGAAAGTCTGACGTTCGACTGGGTCATGGTACCAACAGCTATGTTGGGAACAAATCACAATATTAATGGACCAGAAGAATAATTGTGTTGTTGTATTTGTCGATCCGAGTCTGGTTTGGTTGTGTCGAGCTGCTGTTAGGCAGACTTGGTGATGCTGCTGGAAGCTTCAGATGTCAGGTTTCCTGAAGAGTTTCAGAGAAGTCCACCATGGTTCAGGTTAATTTGCACTATCATTAATAACATATGTAGCACAGAATATGTTTACAGCTAAAGTGCACCTTTATGCAGATGACACCATACTTTACTCAGCTGGCTGTACAGAGTCAAGCTTCTCATTCAGCCTGACGAGACAGCAGCACAAACCTGTTCCTGTGATTTATGCTAATCACAGTCGGCTCCTTGTTGGGGACTCGGAACTTTCTCTGAACTTTTTCTTATTTTGAACCTTTGCATAACCTTTGAACCTTTCTGGTCACCAATAAGCTCTCTAAAGCTGGAGGCTTTTGTCTGTCAGGGAGAGTTGAGAGCTTTTTATAAAGTATTATGTTATTCATGTTTTATATGATTTAAGGTTGTGCCTTCATGGCCAGATCTTCCTTGAAAAACAGGACTTCCTGGTTTAAATGAGGTTTATGTGCTCATTACAGCAAATTATTTGACTTCCATAAGGTTGTAAGTGACGTTAACTTTAACCTCCTAAGACCTGAACTCTTCCACAGCAGCATTTTTAATTTCTCTTTGATATTTGGGCTGATTGGGGTCCGATGAATGTAAAAACAAAGAATTACCAGATTTTTTTTTTACCTTATTTTTGTTTTTAAGAAAAATCAGAGCCACATATGAGGATATTCGTTTAAAATTCTGATAGAACAGGAGCAGCATAATGTCCTCATCAGTGAATATCAGGTGCTTGTAGAGCAAAATTGAGTATTTTGGTCTAAATAACCCAAAATGTGATGTCCACATATGTGGACACCAGGTCCTAGGAGGTTAAAGGGCAATTTAAAGGTGTGGGCAACCACGTGTATTGCCCCCTTGTGGCTATTAAAAGTAAGGCACATTTAAGGCACTTCTGCATTGCCAAATAAAATCCTTGAATTTCCCTCAAAACGAGCTCAGACTTCCTGGGCAGTCTGTTAGTAACGTTACGATCAAATCGAATAGGGACCTTGTGAGTTGGAATCGAATCAATACCCAGCGCTAAGTAACACCACAGCAGCCACACTGTTGGTGGATAATGTCATTAAAATGCTCCATACATGGTTCAGAGGTCCAGTTCAGGTGAAGCCTAGCTGTTAGTCAGAGAGGCCACAACCCAGTAATGGCCTGACTCAGTTTTCGAGTGGACATTAGAGGAAGTGCAGGTTTTGGTTGTTTATTTTCCTTCCCCTGAGGAGGGCGACTGGTCAGGACAAGCAGTTACCATTAATGAACTCCAGTTAAAGGCTGCGGCTTCACTCCTCGTCCCCCTGAGACTGTCGACCCGCTGTAACATAAGTCAATAAGCTTATGCGCCTCCATTCGGGCCGTGTCACTCTGTGAAATACCTGAACAGCTCCTAACAAAGCTGTGAATACACTGTGCAATCCAGGCTATCTCTTAACCAATACGGACTCTTCTGGTTAGACGGTGGAGGCTAAGACAAGGAGGTGCTGACAGTGCGCACAGAGGCTCGAATATACATGTGGCATGCTTGTTTTTCTCTATTAGCCATGTTGTGTCACCTGGTTGAAAGTGTGGATGCTTCAGTGTCCTCTACTCGTCTTTGCGAGTTGTTTCCACCACAGTAATGTGTGAGTTTCACTTTGTCCTTGGCTGTGTGTTCGGGGGGTAAGATAAGGGTTCCTGCCTACCTATATATCAATAAATAATATTCCACCTGGAAGATTACTGCGTAGCCTTTAGCTGATATTCATAGATAGTCCAAGGTGTACTCTCCCTGCTCTCTCCCCCTCTCTTTCAGTCTTTCTCCCCCTTTTCTATCATTCTCACCTCCTCCTCCTCCATCCCTCACTGTGCTGCTGCCTGCAGATAGTAATTAATCAGGGGATCGATGGGAAGCCTATCTCCAGGCTGAGGCGTCTATAATGTCGATAATGCTGCTCGATGGCCTCTCTCCCCGGAGAGCTGATAGTCTTCAGGGCGAACACGCTTGACATGGGCCGTTCGGCTCTGCGTATGTGTGTTTAAAATCCTATTCAGCATGGACACTATATGATCACAGTTACAAATGCAGTGAGAGACAAATATAGTGCTGCGTAAAGAAATTAATATGAAAAACTAATAATTTCTAAGATGAAAACTGTTGATTTATGTGAAAAAATCCCCAAAACCAACACAAACCTTTTTGACCTGATTTTACTGATAATACTTTAAAGGCTGATTTTACATAATTTTCCATTCTTTCTTTTTAAAATATTCATACTTTAATATTTATCTACACATTAGTTTATATCCCGATCTGCTGTCCTTTGTTATTATATCATTGTTAGAGAATTGTTATAAAAAACAGAAACAAACTTGATTTAAAACCATAAGAATCTATGAATTCAATATATTTTAAGAACCGCTCCAGGTTTAATACGGCTGATCCATAAATAAATGTGTTTGGGTAAATGCTTTTATTGGACCAAGATCGAGTGCATTAAGTGTCTAGGTAATGTTATCAATATCAGGCTTGCATATGGTAAATGGACCTGAGTGACATTCACATGGCCCATGTTTCTAATAATCAGCGGATGTGCAGTAATCCCTGAACAGATTGTCACGTTTTTTTCTACTTTTAGATCGAGGTGATGTCATAGACAGGGGATATTCTTAATATGGTCAGCTTGTGCAAAGAAGCCCCACCCACCTTTGTTTAGGAGGGGCAGCCAATCAGAAGAAAGTTGCTAAAACAGCTTGTTTCGTACAGAGGACGATCTGAGGAGCTGCACCGGTGTGACGTACAAAAGGATTATTTTGGACTGTGAATCATGCAAAGCTGCTGTAATGGAGTGATAATAAAGATGTTAAGGTTAAAAGAGAAGAAAAGATCCACTTTGGTGAATAACTGGCATGATAAATACAGCAGCAGCTGTGCTGTAGGGCACATTTCATCCACTCAGATTAACTTTATTTAAGTCGCTTTCATAGATTATACAGAATGTAAATCATTTGAGGCAGTGGGATCTCAGGTCTCAGCCGCAGTACACCAGTGGGGTCTCTGACTTTTCAGTGGCTTTTCAGTCACCATCAACTGGCACAGTAATCATAGATGTGCAGGATGGCTAATTGAAGTCAGAGTGCAGCAGAAAGGCACGCATATAGAGCATAATTCAGATTCATGTGGGAAGAAGCTGTTTAGAGAGGGTGCTTTCAGCATGCGGACATTGCAGCTGCCTTCGTCTGTGCGCAGCTAAAGCAGCAAAGACACTGAAGGAAAAGGCATCCTTTCACGTTTAAAGCTCCAATTACATGGATGAATTTCTTTTATGAAAGAAAAAAGCAAAGGTGGCTTTAAGAGAGGACCCCGTCTCCATAAAGCTCACTGTGAGATAGACGGGGAGGCGAGTTTGTGCAGACGGGAAAGCTCACAGCATAAACATTCGCTCCACATCTCCTCTGTCATTTGCATATTTACAGTCTGCCATGCTAATCATGTTTATTGGGGTGTATAAGAACTGCGCATGGGCTCGACGGCGGAGGACAGCTTTCTGCCGGAGACTGTGAGATATAAAAATTACCCCCAGCCCCCCCATTTTTGAAATAAATGGTTCCTCCTGCGGTAATCCAATTTCAAAAAGACAAAAAGAGCCATCTTACATAACTAGGACAGCACAGGCTTCTGCTAATTATGGTGTTAAGAATTCCCCTGATTTCAAACAAAGGCCAAGATTCGTGCAGATATTTTTATGTTGTGTTCAGTTCTTCATCCAAAAATGGAACCGAAGCTGCAAAATCCTGAGAAACTCAGTGCAAAAAATATAAATACATCAAGGAAATCAAATCCAGATTTGCTCGATTTCACTTTGAACACAGAGATTTCTGCTGTCAGTCCCTCTGTGCTTTATCTCTGAAGTGTTGAGAACAGTTAAGTAAGGAGGATAACGGCTAAAGCTCCTCATTTTTCCCCTGTCAGACTCCTGCTCCCTCACAAAAGAGATGAGGTGGTCACCGCCTGGCCGAGGAAGAGGGCTTTAGATCGTCAGCGTTAGAGCTGAAACGAGGCCAAACAGGAAGCGATTGACACGGCACAGATCCACTCTCCTCTCTTTGTCTCACCCACACGTCTCCCTCGTCCTTATAGCTCCACCATAGGCTGCGTTACACTGACCCACCCTTTTTTGCTCGGGGTCGTCGCTCCGAGCCGCCCACGGGCTCGAGCCCCTGCAGCCATTCTGCTCATCGCCGCGGGGCTGACGGGCGCCGCTGCATCGATCCAAGAGCAGCAAGAATGGAAGTCTTTTCTTTCACCGCTCGTGGTTTTATAACACACCAAGGCACGCTGTGCACAGAAGATAATTAAAGACAGCTAAAATAAACATGGAGATATCACTTCATCAGCATGCCCGACTCTCCTTCCTCCTCTTCCCCTTCCTAACACTCTATCCTTTCCTGCCTCCTTCCCTGCCTTCCTTCCTCCCTCCCTTGCCCCCTCCCTTTTCTCTCTGGCAGAGCTAATTCCCTCTTCAGATGGTGCGGCTCTCATTTGCATACTTATCAAAGTGTTTGGACTATCCGACAGAAGCTGTAGGAAGGTGGGGTCATTAATATGTTAATTAGCCCCTTCGCTCCATCCTTTTTCTCCCCCCGCCTTTTAGATGCTGGCGCACCATCCGTATCCTCCACCTCTCTCAGCCTTTGAATGTTTGAATACCCTCAGAGGCCCTGCAAATACCATAAGACTCTGCAGACATGCACACACAGGGCTTAGGTTCACAACAACGTATAGAGAGTGCGTTTGCATGCATGCAGACAAATACACATCTGTGCTGTTGGATTAGCAACGTTTGAGTTTTGCATAGGAAATTTTAGCACCGTGTAATGATGTGGTTACAAAATTGAGCAAATATTATCAATCTTTGCCGTCAAGACAAGTTTGTCTATCTCAGTCACGGTGATGTCTGAATTTTAAGGAAGTGGAAGATGATATGTTTTCTTTTCATTATTATCAAACACAAAATTAAAGACAAATGTAAAATATATGTCTAAAGTAAGACTCTATTATTATTATTAGCACTCTGAGCTAACTATTTCCTAAAGAAAACACTGAGTGTTAATGCTAAGCCAAGCTTAGAAGTAACAATCAAGCCACTGAGTTGACTTGGAGGCGGTTCTGGTTGATATTCCCACCTGACCTGCTCAGAATCAGCTCATTTTAATTTTTAGCACTTTTAACACAATATATGCAAAATCTTACCTTGATACAATGAATAATTTCTGAGGTCCTTGAGTGTTTTTAATTTTTTTAAATCTTTGAAGGTCCCTGTACGGCACTTAATCTGGGATGATTGGGGGCTTGTCCGGGATCTTTGAACCCTGTCTGGTTTGTTGAAATGAAATTGTATTTGTTTTTCTGCGTGCACACTTGAAGTGGCTTTGGTTTTTAGTTTTGTGAATAATATTCTTTGGAGTGTCTTGTAGGTTTTGATCTGTGTTTTAGATTGATTTGCTGTTTGAGAGCTCCTTTGAGTGATTCATAATCAGTATTTCTACTTAGGCATGTTTGAGAACCTGGGCACACATTGCCTTGGAAGCATTTCACTTGTTGGTTACCTTTTGGTTCTTGTGGAATCGAGTTCCCAGTCCCACCATCTGCTCGGGTTAAGTCTGTAGGTGTATGTTGTGGTGTGTTAATGTTGGTCCTGGTTTATTTCTTATTTCAGACCAGCATAAGCAAACCTGTTCTGGTTGTCATTGCATTTGTGGAAGCCTGTACTCCCAGTTATACTGACTGACATGAATAGACACGGTGTATTAAAAATCCCGAAAGTTCTGAAGTACAGTTTAATAATTGTATTCCCATGGCACTGTCACATTTATTTAAAAAATCACTTCATCAGGGAGCTAAACAGATTTCAAACAAACAACGAATCACCTAACTTGTAGACTGTGAAGGAGGCCAAACTGGTTTCCTATGAGCTCAAAATATTTGTCGTATTGAAATAAAAAACCAAGTCCCATCAGTCCATCTATTTGTATTTATCACGTGTTTGTATAGAAATACAGGCTTATTGGGCTTGTTGCTATCAGGCACCATGACTTTCAACCCGGAGACTGTGCTTTGAGTATCATCTCTGATCAATTTCAACTCAACCGCTCCATAAAGCATCATTTATTCTGGGTCGAGAGTGCCCTCTATGGAGCAGAAAGTCCAGACAGTGGGAGTACCCCTTTGCAGGTATAGTAGTCATACACTGCTTATGAAATATAGATGAAGCCGCCACAATGTTGCTTCGTAAAATCCTGTTTTGAGTGTTCTGGCTGTTGCCATCTTAGCTTTTTGAAGACCTTCCGGTCCTTTTTGACTATAATGGGATCATAATTTCCTAAATGAACATCATGTCATATTCAATAAGACTAGAAATAAACCATAAATGCATCAGGAGTCTTTAATGTTTACTGAGCTCACAGATCCATGAGCAGCAGGTTCGTTTTATACAATCTGACGAGTCATCCCTGCTGGACATTGGCTTCAGTTTTCAGACTCTGAAGCGTCACATACCCAAACCCTAACCCGGCTTTTAATTACACTCTGTTGCAGAAATAGGTTGTAATGGTAGCCCACCTCTGAGGCTGAAGCTCGTGTAAAGCTTCACTCTGAGTGCAGTGCCAGCCTTCAGCAGGACGCCGTTAATGAAGAATATGTCCTGTACATAAAGGTTGGAGGTCAGAAGTGGAGTCATTCAGCAGCAGCAGCAGGACACCTTGTTAACTCAGACTTATCTGCTCACGAGCAGAGGTTAACGGGTCTGTTCTAACAAGGTTTCTATGGTTAGTCAACACTGATACAGGTGACTGAAGAAGATGCTGGCAGTAATTAAAAATGACAAGGGAAAGTTATCAGCAAATGTTGGCGCAAGGCATCTTGGGAATTGCTGTCCTTGATGCTATTTAAACTCTGTGGTTTGAGCACTAGAATCCACATAATCGTAGCGTTTATTCAGCCGTACGCTGGCAAACAAAGGCATGTGGTTCCTGAACGCGAGGCTTGGAAATAAATCAACATTTTTGTGTGGAAACAGAAAGGTAAGCAGCAGCAGAGACAGACTGTTACAACATCCTGCTCACCGGGTTTGATTTCAGCTTTTCAAGGACTTGAACAAACAGGATTCACTGAACGCACTCACTTTAGGGAGACTTTCTTTCATGCTTTCACCTCTGGCTTCTGCCATGGTTTTCACAGAGATACCTGCAGTAAATTGGGCATAAACATCAAGAAGTGTTGTTTTCCAGCCGTCGTTCTTTTAAACGTTCTCGTAGAACAGGCCGTTTTGATATTGATGAGCGAAGAATGAGGACGGTAGGAAGGGAAAGGCAAAGAGATTAGGCGAAACAAAAGGTGAGATGAGAGAGCGCTCACCTTGTTCTAAGCAGCAATAAAAGCCTCGCTAATCCACCTGGCCTTGCCTCTGAGGACATATTTCTCTGTGTGCCAAACGGAGAGGGTGTTCAATTCAACCCACACAGGGCAGACTTAATAATTACTCTCGCTTTGAACGCAATTTCCTGGCTGTGGGGAATGATTGACAGATTGTATCCATGGTGTCAGGGGGGCCAGCCACGCCCACCCTGACTAAGGTAGAAATTAGAGAGCAGCAGGAGCTAAATTACACCTTAGCAGAGACCTCTGGCAGGAGGACAGGAGGGGAAGCATGATGAATGAGAAAAAGATCAGAACGGAAAGGTAGCGGGTGAGTCGCGTGGGAGCACGGAGATGATTGGAGGAAATACATTTGAGGCACACGCACGCACACACACGGATGCTGGTAGACACACAAAGGCTCGCGCTGAGGTAATGGGTCTGCAGTACTATTGGAGTGCAAAGGGAGAGACACTTAAATGCCATCTCTGCAGTTGGGATGCTATTTACTCCCTCTCCCTTGCACACAGCCGTCTCTGCTCTCTCCACTATGTCATGCTCTCAAAGCACTCAGACTGATATGAGAGCAGCGAGCGGCCGGCAGAGTGGCACAATGAGTCTTCGGGTATCTACAGTGGAGGAGCTCAACAACAGCAGGAAGTGCACAGAAAGAGTGACGGATCGCTGCAAAGCAGAGAATAAATCTGCAGCGTCCCTCTGAAGAACCTCATTTACTCGTAACGTAGAGAAAAGACCCAAAGAATGATCTGCTTCCACAAATATCCTCTTCCTTTGTGATTAAAAACACATCGGTTATCACGAGCACTTCAAAAGTGAGACGTTCCTTCGTTGCCTCCAGCAGTTTGTGGGCTGATTTCTAAGTGAAGGACGAATTGAATGAAGCCTGTTTTCCCACCAGGAATTTGATTTCCAGGTGAAAACCACAGCCAAACATTGAACGTCCAATATTTGAAGGGCGGGGTTAATGACTTTCACTGTCCATTTGCAGGCGCTCTAATACAGGCTCGAGGTCAGCTGTTTCATCCAACCTCCCAAACTGTCCGACCTGATTATTTCATTATGAACTACGACCGTGATGAAAATAAGCAAAGCAAAATGAAATGCTAACCTGATGTGTTACACTAAAGCAGAACAGTACTGACTTTGTCCTGCACTAAATCAATGACTTCTCTGTAGTAATAGTCAGTAGCAGTACAGGCCAATCAGACAGCAAGCTGCAGCTGTTCAACCCCGTCACACCAAAACTGTCCCTGAGTAACATCTGGAAACTACTCAGCCTCATCTTGTCTCACTGTTTGACACATTTTGTTATGTAGGCCGTCTGAAAATAGCCTACAAGCTGCTGAATCTACAATGTGAAATTCTCTAACAGGAAATTCTAAGTTACAAATACCCACCTTATTTGTAACAGCGAAACACCAAAAAGTCACGGAAACTGAAAATGAGACAGTTCGCCTTCAAAATAAAAGCTTTTCAGAGTTTCACTTGAGATCGTTAATTTTTGTGTACAAATTCCATGCAAACTGGTGGTGACCACGGCAACCGTAGCTGCCGAAGGAAAGAGGTTTTTGCCAAATGGGTGGAGAATACAAACTGGTGACCACTGTTTGGCAGGCAGTTGCAGAGTAGTCTTTGGACAGGTTACATGGTTAGTGACAAGTTCTGGGTTTTGAGCCATAAGTGACCATATTTGGATCAGAGGGTGGAGTCCTACTTTCAGCTCCATCCACAGATACTAATCTAATCAGTCCGCAGTAACATCCAGACAAAAATTCACTCAGCGAAACTGGAGCTCGGACTTGTTGGACCATCTCTCAGTATAACTAGCTGCACAGCAGCCATGTTAGTCAGATATTATATTGGTCAGATGCTTTAAAAATACTCCAAAAGGAACAAACCAGTGTTTGTATGTAGACGTGTTTATTTCTGCTGTAATGTTGGACATTTTAACATGGGAGTCTACAGGGACTGATTATATTTGAAAGACAGCTTCAAGTGGCCATTAGAGGAACTGCAGCTTCACTTTTCACCCCCAGAGGTTGCTGCTTTGTGCCAAACCACTTATTCCTCCTGATGGTCTGATGGTCCACTAGGAGTCAGATGGTGTACTGTAGGTTTACCTCTATCTGGGTAAAGTGCTTCCATCCTGGCTTTAAGGACCCTCGACTGGAGCAGAGCCTTCAGAACAGGCTCTTCACCTGAAGAAAGAGAGGGGACAGAGGCGAGGGGCAGCTCACTGACACACATTCGCATCCACATCTACATCGGCGCTCTTAATGCGATCACACACGCACACGCACAACCTACTTCACATGTAGAGCAGCATTCCCAGCTGAGTGCCGCTCTCCAACCTGGCAATTTGAGCGGAAAGAGAATCCAGCTAAAGTACACAGGGCGTCATGCTGATTTCACAACAGGGGGGTTGAATGGCAGAATGGCCTCACTACAGCCCTCGTTACTGATCCGGCAAGATCCGACTCATCTGTTTCAATAGCACTCTATCATTTGCACTTATGTGTGCATGCACAAGTGGAGGCAGATTGCACGAGTCCAAATTTTTCGCTGGAAATGCTGCTTCTATGTGACGCAGGACCAATTTCACGCAGTCAAACCTGCACGCCACGAGCGAGCGACGAGCACACGGAAACGCGTACCCACAGCAACGTCTGACGGGGATGTTTTTGGGTGACATTTAGTTTCTAGGTTGCACAAGATGCTCGTATAAATGAATCATGAGTGAATCTGTGAGGTGTGAATAATAGATGGGAGGAGAGGTAAAAACAAAGGAGTGCTGTTATTATTTGTTAATAAGACACTCTGGAGCATCACTAACTAGATCTCATTACCTCCGTAGTCACAGGCATGTATACACACACATTTTCCCACACACCACATGCCAAACTCATGCACAAGTCTCTCATCCTGCATGACTATTTTTACCTGTGAAGCCTGCCGTTGCCTAGCGCTCTGTAATTACAGCCCACACTCCACCAATGAGTGATTAGAAGCAATGATGGATGGGTTAACGCTGTCACCTTAGGATGCCATGGTGCTGAGCTAATTATACGAGCATACACGTGTCACATACCTGATAGCCCTCTCAGCCTTCTGCCATAACTCTGGAACAGGTGCGATAAAGGTGGACGATGTGTCTCCTGTTAATCTGCAGATAAGGCATGATGAAGTAACGCCGCAGCTGATTAATAGATCTCCGTGGCTCCTAAATGAGTTCCTTTGGTGTCACTTGGCACTTTAAATTTGCCTCATCAAACATCTGCTCCTGCGGCGTTACCATTTGTAGGCGGCCACGAGTTTTCCACTTAAAGCCAGCGCCCTGATTTCATCATCATCATCATCATCATCATCATCATCATCCTGTGTGAAAACACTGCCAAAATATATTTGGAGATTTTCACAATTTCAGTTTTTCTTTTCACCGCCTGAAAAGCTATGGATTTCCTGTCATATATGGACTTTCTGTCTCTGCATAGACAATGTCTGTGCAGGATGGAGATGGAGCGCGCGCCTACTTATACATGCAAAGTGTGTGCGTGCAGACGGGGGATGTGAGGGGTTGCGTTTATGATTGCCACGACTGCAGCTGGGGCTGTGGGCTGAGTAATTGCCTGTCTTGGTAGGGGGAGCGTGGTAGCGAGCTAAAAGTCAAGTGCTCTCTTCCTGCTGTAGACCTCATTTGGATTCCACATAGCTAGCTAGCAAGCTAACGCCAGCCTTGGGTCTGTATTATTCATAGCTTGACAGATAGCGCTCACTAAAAGCATTGGAAGTGGGCCAGGTGGTGATGGAGCGACAGGGGAAGCAGCAACACTGCACCTCGCTCTCTGCCTGGCAGGAAGAGAAACAGATATGGAAATTGAAGATACAATGGAGCAGCAGAGAGATGAGCAGCTTTAACAGAAACAGGGAAATGCTAAGTGGGATCGGTACAGAGATGAAGAGAGTGAAGAGGTGAAGAGGGGACGAAAGGAATCAGACAGAATTATCTGAAGGCCGCGTGAAGCTAAAGGACAGTGCAACTACAAGACATTAAAGCAAAGATAGAAGACGAGCGAGCTCACCGCAAAATGGAGAGAAGACAGAAGCAGAGTGACTGTGAAGAGAGAACGAGGCAGCCATCCACCCCCGCCAAGCTCAGGAACCCCTCTGCCTCCATGTGCAGAACCAGATAAGGTCGCATTAATCAAAATCTGCCACTTCCCCTTCCAAAAAAACACCGTCTCTGCCATCAGCCCCCCTCTGTGATGTATCTGTCACCGAAACAGAAATTTCCATATTTAATGGGAAAGCTTTATATCACCAAAAAGACAGTGTGGGCTGAGGGTGAAAGAACAGAGTCGGTCGGATCTGTCAGCTCTGTCATTAGCTTCTACACTTTAGACTTCATGTGGAGCCTCAGGGTTCATTCGGTTTGGCTCCGACGCAATTGTTATCATTCCCGCAGTATGATGACGGAGCCGGTCAGACATCGGTCGCTGTCACGTGCAACCAGAGGAACTATGGTGTAAACAGCGCATTATAAGGTTACTATTTCCTGTTCCTGTGCCTACTGCACGTCAGAGCAGTGAGTCCTTTTTCACTCAGTGAACTCCTTCATGTGAAAATGTGCCCGTTTTAATTCATTTTAAGCTAGATTTGATTCAGCTTTACGCTTACTTCACCAGTTAGTATATATTTAGTTTACCACATGTGAACAGTCACAACCCTTTACCGCTCCATTTAACAGCTATTCACTTTGTTAAATCACCATTTTCAAAGGTTCAGTCAATATGTTTTAGCTAACTATTCCACTATTATTAGCTGTTAGCTATTCTTCTAGCAGGCAGTGTTCCAGTCTCTGGAAGCAGGATGAACTCCGCTTGACATCAAGTCACTGAAACAGGTGAACATAGTTGACTGTACAAAGTGTGACCATTATTGTCTTAATCCCCCGTAGATATGAACAGTTAGCCATGTCACAGGCTCAAAGCCTTTTAACTCTGCTGTGGCTTTATTGCTATTAATATATTTGAAGGAAAACCTCATTAACAGCTGTTTTTATCTTAGCCACAACAAGCATATGACTTTGTGGAATTTGGTGCATCATTGGAAATTAAATACTTTATACACTTTTTAAAATTCGATCAGCCTTAAACATCTGCAGCAGTAATATTGATCCATGTAACACTGGTGTGGGACATTTGTAGAATAATTACTATTATTATAATCATATTATTACTACTACTATTAATAATTGCTTTTACTTTGAATGCGTTATGTGCAGTTTGCCAATAATGCAGTTTTTTATGCAGGGAGGTGTTTTCATTGTGTTTTATTTGCTCCATATCAGTCTGATATGATTCTTTAATTGTGCAGAAATGTGAGGATGCAGCTGAAAATGATGAGACAGGATTATTAAGTTGTTTTAATTCTGGTCATTTTTATGTTGTTGAAAATTGGAGGAAGATGGAAGGGGCTTAAATCATAATGTTAGCTGGTTGTTTCAGTCATCTAGTGTTGGTCAACAGTTATGACTGATATTAGCAGCACTACTTTTAGCGAGTTCACCATTTCTGTCACTTTTTACATGAGTGCATTTTGGCTGTTTCCACTGTGTATCCTTTACTTTTAGGCAGCTTTCAGCTCTTCATGTTTACTCAGTTGTTAAACTGTAATTTCTCGTTTTGTGAGATAAGTTGAATTTATCAGCCTAGGATACTGCAGACGTACCCCCTGGGGTATTGGTAGGCCTAAATTCCTGTGTGAGAGAATAACTGTGCATTTTTCTGCTGTCTGTTGTTTCCTTGTATGAACCTTTAATGCATTTTAAAAAAGCCTTTGAAAGCATTTCAAAGCCAGGGCTGCTAAATGTACAGTGGCACACACATGCGACTTCCTTTTTGATGACATTTGTTTATTCCCCCTTATTTGCCTCCTGTGCATATTATGACAAGCCTGCAGACTACCTTTCTGACATCACCTGGCGTCAGATAAACAGGTGGTGTTTATGCTTTTTTCATCCTCTTTTTTCTTCTTTTTTAATAACCGCATCCCTGAGGAAAGACATCAAAGGGAATAACAGATCATGTGCGATGAGCGCGGAGCGTGCCAGGGGGACATGATGGGCATGAAGAGGGGAGGCGGGGGGTAGGCAGCTGCTCAGGGCCAGCTTCAGGCCCGAGCACATCCTGACCCCTAACCCCTGAACCCACCACCAGCCCTCCCTTCCCCCCCGCCTGCCTCCTCTGGCCAGCCCTTCCCTTAGAGCAGCTGCCAACTAAATTACATCAATGTCAAAAAGCCCTCCTCCTCCTCCACTGCTGGAGAGACAGGGCTTAGTAAACATGGCACAGAGTGGGAATCACAATGAAACACACAAAGGGCAGACGCTTTATTCTGAACGCCAGTATTCGGTAAAAGATGAGGCTGATGTTTCTTGTTATTGTCGACAAATCTCACGAAAAGAGCGAAAGCAGCCGTGCGTCGGTGCATCCATACGTTCTCTGTTCTCCAGCTGCTCCGTGGCTCTCAGCAGAAAGCCTGCTGGTTCCTGCTGGAGATGGAAATTTGGAGAAATGGGACATGAAGATGTGCACTTTGATTTAAAAAGACAGCTTCGTGCTGCAGGTTTTAGCAGTATATCCAGTATAAGGAACAAATCTGCTCATCCGAATAAATGGGCTAACCACGAGAAGGAGCTCCTTTCCAAAATGGCAGATAGGCCAGCAGCTAACTCACCGGCTTCCCTGTGCGCTCCTCTGAGTTGAGGGTGATTGATTGAAGTCATTACGCTTGTGGAGAGACTCCTTACCTGGCTAATCCAGGAGTGATTTTAGCTGCAGCATGACAGATAGCCACATTACACCCCCTGATTCTGCTGCCCGATGAGCTCCCTGCCTCCAGCTCTGCTGGAACATTATGCAGAGTAGCTTGTACGATAAACACAGATCAATAATCGACCAAATCTCCGACCTCGGAGTTAATTCAGGGGCCTCGAAACACAAATACTTCATGATATATGATAAATACTGCATTTGTGCTCAGAGTATTTAGTTATTTACTCACAATGAGGTACACAGTAAGTGAAAATCACATGTCATTGTAGTTATTTCAGCTTCAGTCCAAAAGACTTTTTAAGCAATTTAAATGTTCACAGCGAGGAAAACCCGACAGTTGTGCTAAAGTCACGGCGTGCTGCAGTCACCTCCATGCTTTGTTGTAGGCTGGTCACAGAGCTGATGATAGATATTAATTTTCATCTGTTCAGATTTATACAAATGGTCAAAATCACCCACACGAACATCATCGACGACCAACAGGAGCTCTTCTGTTTCCCCACAGAGCTTCTGCAGCATCTTCTTTTTCTTTTCGTTTTTCCAGAACGAACCACAGCAGACACAAAAGCTGCTTCTGCTTCTGAATTTCCACCAGAAGCATGAAGGGAAATCATCTTAAAGGGACTTTAGCTGCAAAAAGTGACCCTGTAAGATCCTATATCTCTGCAAAATCCTCTACTCTCTGATTAAAAACTGACTCTTGGCTGTCTTTAGATGTCTTCCAGTGTGTGGTAGGCATTAGTTTAACGTAACCCAACAGGACAAAGAACAACCATTGCAGCTCTGAAGCTATAAATTTCCTCCTTCGACTCTTTCGGCATTTCATGTGGTACAACGAGAAAAACCCTGGCCCGTCTCGTCCCATCACAGCCCCATAAAAGCTCCATAATAAAGACACGGAGATGCTCCTCGCTCAAGCGTGGTGCTCAGGCTGATAAGACGAAAGGACTCAGTCCACCATCTCCCAGTAGAGAATCATGGCCTTAAACTTGTCCATGAAGACCACAAACAGGACTGTGGACAAGCAGCAAACACCCACCCAGAGCCAAACAGCCACTGAAAGCATGCTTGACTTTGGGTCAAGGACACAGATTTATGTCACAAACCTGACCAAAGTTGAATCTACATGTAATGCAGTCAGATCAACGCTGCATAGCTATCAACCCAAACTGTATTAGCAGTGTCCAGGAAAAAGAAAAGAAGTCCAGCTGCCTCCGTGACCTGGATGACTGAGCACCGTGCACACACATGTACCAGGAGATGTTAGCGTATGAGACCACGGCAATGACACTGAGCATTTTAGGAATGAGGGCGACTGCAGGGAGATGTTGCTCAGCACACGTGAGGCTGATTTCTCGCCACTGTTGTGCGTCTCAGCCGAGCTGAGCTCCCGGGCTCTCGCCAGGCTCGGGATAAAGGAGGAGACTCGACAGGCAGCGGGGAGTAAGGACACCAGCCAAGGCTCGGATAAAAACAAGAGCAAGAGTTAACGGCAAGAGTCGAGGCAGAGCAAGTGGAGTATTTGACTAAAAGTTGGGTTTAGTAGCTGCAGGCTGCACGTTAGAGCTGCAGCAGCGAGCAGACATGAGCAGCGAGTCTTTGGGGGCCCGCTGCCTCTCAGCCTCTCCACCGCCGCGCCCGCTGTCTGAAATCATTTAAATTACCGGCTGAAGAAACGGGGACTGTGGCATGTTAATGCTTCCTGGAGAAACGAAACACGAAAAGATTACAGTTAAATGATGCTTTCATTATTAACGCGTGTGCGTAAATCCAAGTGGACATGGAACCGCAACACCTACAAACATCATGTAAGTTTCCCTGACAGTGAGGATTATTCCAAGACCGCTGCTCCGAAGTAATTTTTCATGAGCTTTAGGACAGTCTGACAGTTATTCTGCTGAATCTGTGTGTGTATGTTGGGGTGTGAATGGGTGATAGCAGCTGATATCCAAGCTGGAGCCAGAAAACGCCCCAAATTGCAGCGTCTGCCATGCGCTGAGCCTCCTGCACCGAGACGCTGCCTTTTGTTCTCGGCTGCTCGCGGGAGAAGCCTGACAGCTCTGAAATGATCCTCTCTCCTCTTTCACACTCTCACACACACACACACACACACACACACACACACACACACACACACACACACACACACAACTCTTCTTCTCATTTCAACTCTGCTGCCATAGATTCCCCATATTTCTGCACACACACAGTAGACTGGAGGACATGCATGCAAACATGCACAGAAACATACATTCTCCCTCTGGCTCCCTCCTATAGCCTCCCATTTTGCTCCCCCATTTGCTCTGCCTCCCTCTCATTTTTCCTTTCTCCTCGCTGGCTGGCGGTGAGGATGGTGAATCCCTCATGGATTTCTGGAGGGTATCACCATGGAGACAGGGCTCTGCCACACATGTCTATAGATCCTCCTGCTGGATAGGGAGCACAGTTAGAGGTGGTGCATTCCCTCCATCTCTGCTGTGCTCTGTGGAGGCAGACAGAGAGGCTGCGAAGAATGAGAAAATGGGAAAGGAGGTGGAAATATGGGAGGAAATC
This sequence comes from Pundamilia nyererei, assembly GCF_000239375.1. NCBI lineage: Eukaryota > Metazoa > Chordata > Actinopteri > Cichliformes > Cichlidae > Pundamilia > Pundamilia nyererei. The sequence continues at coordinate 371,504 of NW_005187725.1, forward strand.
CACGGAGCTGAGTGTTTCTTTAACGGTTCTCAAACGATACTGAACATCAAGAATATTCTATGCTGCTCTTTAAAGGGCTCTGCGTGACGTTAAGAGAACATCTACATGTTAGTTCCTTTACATTACATTTAGTGTGTTTCAGGTTCCCACGTGGTTCCTCATTGGCCCTTTGGGAACATTTTGTTCAGGACTTCATAAGAATCTTCTTCTAGCTATTGGAAATGCTCAGTGCAGCACTACACACAAGACATGTGGGCCCTACAAAGAACGTTCCCTCATGGTTCCCCACTGGTCCAGGTCGGTCCTATGCAGACCTTCCCTGTAGAGTTTAAAAGGGAATTCTGTTTTTCCTGTTTTAAACTACATGGATGACATTTGGGATGTTTAGAGAATATTCCAAGTGGTTCCATGAGAACAATAACGTACTGAGCATGTGCACATATGAGGCTCAGCTGTTCTTATTTAAACTTTCCAGTTGTTTTGTTTGTTAGTCTCAACGTAACATGGATGGTGAATTTGGGATGTTCAGGCGGTGTTCCCACATGGATCCATCATTCCCATGAGAGCGGTCAGGAAAGGGTCTTCAAAAACTTCCATATTAAATTTCTTTATTGGTGACATTACACAGAGGACATCAGCATATGTTTCCACGTTGGACACGTGAGAACATCTCAAACATTCGCATATGGCTCCAAGTCGGTCTCATGAAATCGTTCTTATGTGACATTTGTTTCGATAATGTTCCTGTATGGTTCCCGATGGGTGACGCTGAGAGGTTTCGAGGACTTAATCAGGATGTTCACATATGGATCTAAGCTGCTCGTTTAATGTGCGTTTAAGAGGATGTCCAGTTCTGTTTATTCATGGGTCACATGACAGCGTAACACAGAGGACACCTTCAGGATGGACACCTGTTGGTAAAATGAGAAATCCATTTGAGAAGTCAAGAACATTTAATATTGTCTCAGTACAACGCTGCAGTGTCAAAGGTCAGCTATGTGCACATGAAAACAAAAAAGTCCCCACTTTTAGATGACGCTGCATGTGTTTGTTTTTTTTGTGCAGGATTACACAGGAGATATTTGGGAGCATTTAAAAGACCTGATGGGGTCTGAGTTTGTGCTTATTTCATGAACGACGAGGGGACAGTCAAGTTGTTCTCGGGATTTTCAGGGAACCAGTCTTAAAGTTCCCTTTCAGGTTCCCCAGGATGTTTGGAGAACCGTTAGTTCTGCTCACGATGCGGAGGCAGACACTCAGTGGACTTTTGGACGTTCTAGAAATATTTAGGAGACGTTCCCTTTCCACAGAGTGTCTGCATCGAGCAACTTCACAATTTAGACTCCCGGGATGTTTTGGGAATGTTTGCTGGCAGAATGGATGTTGCCTAATGTTCCAGAAAATTCCCAATCACAGTGCTGTGTTCTTTAAAGAACAGTGGGATGACAGACATCAAAAGTGTTCGTCCCTGTAGGTCACGACACTGAAGTTCGGTAACCTTTTTAGAACCTTCTGTGACTCTAAATGAGGATGAAGGATGCTGACCTGTAATGTTATTCTAAAATATGAGCCGAGAAAGGAGCCGGGGTGAAAACAGACAGAGAGATTTGAGGTGGGAATGTTTGGTGACAAGAGGAGATGACGAGGGAGAGAGGGAAAAAGCAGCAGCAGCTGCCTCATCCGTGCGTCACGGAGACAAATAGTATGTGATGCTAATGACTGGCTAAAGCTTTTGCCCCTGCTGCGAACAGCCGCTAATATGACTGCTAATAAAGGCACCGTGGAACGCTGTCGCATTCCAGCAGTCGCTCAACTGTCACCCAAAATTAGCCAAACAGGAGCTCTCCCTCTCCTGCTGCCACCCTCCCCCCCGCCTCACATTAAATCGCAGGGAATGGGGCCCTCTCCGTATCCAAAAGGTTTCTTTTCTGCATTAAAAGGCCACTTGTTCACACTGTAATAGAATTTGTTCCATCTTCTAATGCCAAGGATGCCCACTCCATGAAATATGAAGTGGTCTTTTTGTGATCTGAGGCTCTTTTCTTCTTTGATTACTACCTCTCGTACGGCTCACTCTTCTTGGAGGACTTTGTGATGCTGCCGGGGGGACAAAAGCAAAAGCAAACTCAGGATGGTGCAGTATTTTCTCATCGCCTTCCTTTGTCTGCACAGTGACTGCAGAATTTCTTTTTAATTATTTCTGGAATTTTAATTGCCAAGTGAAGCGAGTGGGATGCAGTGCCTGTGATGACGAACGTCGCAGCCAAGGTCACACAGCGATGGAGCCAGGGAACGTGGGATGGCCGAGCTGCGGAGGCTTCCTGTGGCTTAGTCATCGTAGGGCAAACAAACCTTTCACCGTGTCACAACGAGCTGACGGCTCAGGGACGAGAGGACACCTGAGAGCCGGGCGCTCTGTATGCAGCGCTCCTCAACGGCAGCGTGATTAAAAGTCATTTACATAAGAATCTGTGTGGCTGCTCTCAGCGAGCCGGAGCTCTTTAATGGCATCCAAATGTCTGTTGGACCGTAGGCGGAACTTTCAGCAGCGTCAGGTTTTAAAGCTTGTTCACGCTCTGCTAAAAGGCATCCCTGTTTGTACAAGCCTGACCCGAAATAATGAAGCGCACTCGACTCCTTTTAAAACTACAATGAAAAATACACAAGCCAGCAGTTATTATTTGCTATCCATTAGCTGATGTTGCAGAGCAATTATAGCAATTCAACAGCATTGTTTTGATTCAGGTGTAGTCACATTAATACCTATCAGCCACTGAGCCGGCGCTGAATGCTTGACAGCAAACACCAAGTCAAACGTGCTCTGTGCAGCATTTTCAGGTATTAAACGCTTTTTTATTGCCAATTTGTGAACACAGGATAACGCAGTCTAAAATACGAGACATTGCCCAACTTTTGTTTGTCTGAAAATCCAGGAGATAAAAGGCTCACGCTCGTTCCCCGAGAGCCTCGCTGCAGTGCTTCCCAACACTGAGCGACGCTGGCTAACGTAAGCTTAGCAATAGAGCCGACTAATCAGGACGTCACCAAACGACCGCAGCAGACTCCACAAAAACCAACACTGGTAGCTTCAGAGGCTTCAGATGAATACAGAGAGCTAGCTAAAGCCTCGGTCACTCAGGCCTGAGCACTGACTGATAGCCGCCGCTTGCTAGGGGAAAATGAACCAACTGGCTGCAACTGGTTCCTGGTGGTACCTGTGAAATAGATGGTGAGACTCCGATAATGCAAGCCTAGAGACCAGTCAGTAATCCCATGGTAACCACCAGTCGCTAGGGAAAAATATATATTCCCTGCCTGGTTGCTGGAGGTGAAATAGGCTGCAAATCCTCTGCTGTCGTCGCCTGTAGTTTTCTAAAAAACGCTGTGAAAACATTGATGCAAACTGGAAACAGTGACCATTTACCTTCAAAGTAAAAGATGCACCTATTGAAAATGTTTAGTGTCAGCGGTGACGCTAGACTTTTACTTTGAAGGAGAACATCTCAGTTTCTGGTTTGCGTTGCACTTTTTCGAGCTTCACTTCAACTCAGAGAGCACGAGTCAAGTGTTTGCAGATCAGTCTGCATCTTCCATGCAAAATGTGCATGTCAGCAGCGGCAGTGTGTGAGCAACCAAAGCAATAACATCGAGGGTTTTGGTGCTGCACACTCTTTGCAACCCAGTTCACTTGGCAACAGCCAGTGACCTCAAGCAACCACTCACCAACCACTCACCAACCATTCACCAACCACTCACCAACCATTCACCAATCAGAGGCGTATGTGACTGAGGCCTCAGCCCATCTGCTGTGTTTTGGGGAGGGGCGGAGCTGCTGTCAGGGGCGCTGCTTTGAGTGGATAAGGTGGGCACTTGTAGTTTCAGCACGTCAAAGGCTGCTTTGTTGTGTCTACACTGACACTTTGGCAAACAGTTTTTATGCTCTCTCAGCTGCAGGACAACATACATGACATAGAGAACACGCAGGCCGACGGTATCCTGCACACGGTGCTGCACTGGTCGCCTGCAGGACTGCTTCACTGCTAAAATAAAGGTGGAACTGCAGGACTAGAAGACAGAGGGAGGGAGGAGGGGTGAGGTGTTTATCTGCTTTTCACACCGCTCCCCCACTCCCCCCACTCCTCCCACTCACCTATCCCCCCCTCCTGCCAGCCCGCCTGCCTTGGCAGCCGCTAACCTGCTGGGACCGGCCCTTGATTTATTTGGAGAGGGCGCTGGAACAGAGGGGCTGGGATGAGTGGCATTTTAATGTGCTTTTGAGATGTTTGGTCACAAGCACTATTGATCACTGTGCTGCAGCACGCCACCGCCCCCTCCCTCACTGTCCTGCAGACCTTCTCGCTGCCCTGGGGGAGAGGTTGTCAGGCAGGGAATGAGTTTCCATGTGGGCTTAGATTAATGAAATGAGCCCCCTGGTTGCAGGGGGTGCAGGGGGTCAGACCATTAAGGAATCTCAGGGCTGGGCGAGATTGAGCCTGCCAGCTGACTGACTGATGGGCGAAAGAAAGAAAGAGAGAGCACAAGGGAGAGGATATTGGATGAAGCAGAGGAAGAGAGGAAACAAAAAGGGGTACCTGAGACCGTCTGACCACTGCGATGAGTTTTTCCCAGCACAAAAGTAGCTCACAGTGACTAACAGTTGCCATTTTCTCCCCTCGCGTGCCGCCTGTGCCATTCGTTCACATCAGGTCCCACTCTAAGTAGCGCAGAACCCAGGGAAACATCCAGAGGTTGTAAAAATGGGAGCCAGGGATATTTCACAGCCGAGTGAACATGCCCAAAGCGTGTTTAGCTCTCTCGCACTCGGGCCTGGACAGGGGGTTTATTTGATGGCCAAAACACTCAGCAGAACTCATCATAATTCTGACTGTGTGGTGCTTTTGTTCTAACGTGCCAAATGTGCGTGCGCAGCCACGACACACACGAACGGTCGCACACACGGGCGGCTCGGGGGGCCCGGTAGGAGTCGGGACTCTCCGAGGTTTGATGAATCAAATGGATTAAGCCCCTGTGATCAATAGCCGGGGCAAATACACAGATTATCAGATTATCAGATTAGGATCTGTCCCCCTGCTGCCGGGGGGAGCCGGAGAATACATTAAAACCCGAGGTGCCTCGGCAAGATTCAATTAATCAGGCTACAGGTTGTCTGTTTCCCCTTACAGTCAATTCCAGACAGGCAGATGTGTTTTGCTTCACTTGGGAACAAGGACATATCAGTTTGGAACAAAGCGTTTGCAGGGCATGCACAGTGATTTTCTCCTGCCGGAAGAGCAAACTGATGGTACCTGAATATCAATGAATGTGGAAACTAAACCAGATCTTCTGCTTTTTGTTTCCCTGCACAGATAGAGAGTCGACATCTTTGCGTTTTGTTATTTATCAGTTAATGAGTGCGTGTCTAATTAAGGCCGTTTGGGCAAAGTTTGATCTTCTGAATATTTCTTTGCTCCTGAGCGATGTACTATATAACCACAGCGTCGCAGCACAGGCCCCGGCACAAACCAGAGTGAACGTTTATGGGCAGGTGGTGCTAACGGCTAACGGCTGCCCTCTTATCTCTCCTCTGCAGTGTGTACGGCTGCCCTCTGGCCAAGAAGAGGAAGAGCATAGACAGACAAACCTTGGAAACATCCCCAAAGAGGAGCACCTACCTTGATGACATGGACAACTCCACAATGGAGGAGTGCTACGAGACGGACGGAACCGAGGAGATGGATGACCGGGAGGAAGAGGAGGAGGAAGGAGCTGTAGAGGATGAGGAAGAGGAGGGGGAAGTGGAGGAGGAGGAAGAGGAGGAGGTAGAAGCCTACATGGACTACAATGTAGAGCAAATGGAGCACGAGGACGGGGAGGTGGAGACAGGGGATGGAGAGGGGGAAGAGGAAGCAGAGGAGGAGGAGGTAGAGGTGGAGCAGGAAGAAGAAGAGGAGGGTGATGAAGGAAGGGTGGTGGAGGCAGAAGAGGAGGAGGAGGAAGGAGTAGAAGAGGTGGATTATGAAGACGGAGAGGAGGAGGAAGGAGAGCAGAATCAAGGGCAAGGTGAGAGCACCGTCATTTCCACCTGTTATTGTTATTGATGATTAATTATTGATATAACGTGTTAGGCATAATGGGTAAGAGTACCTTCAGTGAAGGGTTTAAAGGCACGTTTTAATGCCACTTTCCACTGAAGCAGCGGCTGTGCAGGTCCAGCCGGCCCCACAGGCAGCAGCTTACTGCTGCACAACAACTCCCATCGTTGTGTTTGAGGTGGGAGGTTGTGCCAGTTCTCATTTTCACACACACTGCCTCAGAGGAGGTGAGTCCTCTGACTCCATGGAGAATGACATTTTGGTCTGGTTCTGTGCATTTCCACCCCTAAAACACTGGTGCCAGTACTGCTGTTAGTGGATATGGGAGGGGTGACTGGAAGAAACTCATCAGTGATTCACAGATGCAGCCCACAGACTCTGTCCTCCATGACACAAAGTATCCAAACAGTTATCAAGCCTGTCAAAATGTAGGCTAGTTCGTCTGGTTATAGAAACGTTGTCACAGTGGAAACACCCTGAAGCAGCAGCCCCCCAGCCTTTTTTGCCCCACAGATGGTTTAATGTCACGCAATATTTTCATGACCGGCCTTTAAGGTGTTGCGGATAAACACAACAAAATAAAACAATATGACCGAGACAAAAACTGCGGTATTTGGTAAATATAATAGTAAACATGAATTCACTGTGTAATTGTGTAGCTTTATTAGCAGCGTCCTCCTGAAATGCACCAACAACACTGACAGTAACATCCTCCTCTCTGCCCCTCCTCTCTTCCCCTGTCAGGTCGCTATGGTAACGCGTAAATATTTATTTCAAAATAAGACGAACAACTACAACACAGGAAACTGAATTAACGATAAAAACCCTGAAAACCATAAATTTCACACCCGTGAGTTGGTACCAAACAACTCAGGGGCCGGTCTGTGGCCCAGGGGGTTGGGGACCACAGAAGCGCACCCAGGTCCAGTGGACACGGTGCCTGATCTAGAACTGGTTCCATGTATTTCTGCCTCAAAAAGACCAGCGCCAGGCCCAAACAGCTGGAACACGTTTGCTCGGCTCAAAGCTGGAACCGAGGTTACGCATGTAACCAAAAGTCAGTGGCGAATGAAAGGGCAGCTAGTAACTTCACCAGTGACTGCCAGATGCAGCTCACGGATGTTAGTCACCATTTCTTCCCATGGAATTTGCAGGAAATTCTGGTGCTAATGCTACAAACCTGTAGCAAAAATAGCCATCAACAGGTGAGACAGGTAACAAAGCATGTGTTTGAATAAATAACGTTTTAGTGTCTCTGCATTAATTGGAAGGTTAAAATTTCACTCAGCACAAAGGCTGATCATGGCAGGAAGATTATAAACGAATGCAGGCACTGTGTTCCCATCATTGCCATGTTGGTTATTTTGAACTATGCCTAATGAGCTATAAGGAGCATAGGCATTAAAGTGACCTGCAGCATACCCACCTTTATTGTTCCTTTTTTCCACTCAGTTAAGACATAAACTACAAAATAAGCATCGTGTTTTACTCAGTAAGACTTTAAACCAGCGACTGAGACCAGAAACGTATCAGAGCAGTGTTTATTGAGCTGAGATGTGAGGCCGGCAGCAGGCTCGCTTTCATGTAGACTTCTATACAGGGAGTGCAGAATTATTAGGCAAATGAGTATTTTGTCCACATCATCCTCTTCATGCATGTTGTCTTACTCCAAGCTGTATAGGCTCGAAAGCCTACTACCAATTAAGCATATTAGGTGATGTGCATCTCTGTAATGAGAAGGGGTGTGGTCTAATGACATCAACACCCTATATCAGGTGTGCATAATTATTAGGCAACGTCCTTTCCTTTGACAAAATGGGTCAAAAGAAGGACTTGACAGGCTCAGAAAAGTCAAAAATAGTGAGATATCTTGCAGAGGGATGCAGCAGTCTCAAAATTGCAAAGCTTCTGAAGCGTGATCATCGAACAATCAAGCGTTTCATTCAAAATAGTCAACAGGGTCGCAAGAAGCGTGTGGAAAAACCAAGGCGCCAAATAACTGCCCATGAACTGAGAAAAGTCAAGCGTACAGCTGCCAAGATGCCACTTGCCACCAGTTTGGCCATATTTCAGAGCTGCAACATCACTGGAGTGCCCAAAAGCACAAGGTGTGCAATACTCAGAGGCATGGCCAAGGTAAGAAAGGCTGAAAGACGACCACCACTGAACAAGACACACAAGCTGAAACGTCAAGACTGGGCCAAGAAATATCTCAAGACTGGTTTTTCTAAGGTTTTATGGACTGATGAAATGAGAGTGAGTCTTGATGGGCCAGATGGATGGGCCCGTGGCTGGATTGGTAAAGGGCAGAGAGCTCCAGTCCGACTCAGACGCCAGCAAGGTGGAGGTGGAGTACTGGTTTGGGCTGGTATCATCAAAGATGAGCTTGTGGGGCCTTTTTCAGGTCGAGGATGGAGTCAAGCTCAACTCCCAGTCCTACTGCCAGTTTCTGGAAGACACCTTCAAGCAGTGGTACAGGAAGAAGTCTGCATCCTTCAAGAAAAACATGATTTTCATGCAGGACAATGCTCCATCACACGCGTCCAAGTACTCCACAGCGTGGCTGGCAAGAAAGGGTATAAAAGAAGAAAAACTAATGACATGGCCTCCTTGTTCACCTGATCTGAACCCCATTGAGAACCTGTGGTCCATCATCAAATGTGAGATTTACAAGGAGGGAAAACAGTACACCTCTCTGAACAGTGTCTGGGAGGCTGTGGTTGCTGCTGCATGCAATGTTGATGGTGAACAGATCAAAACACTGACAGAATCCATGGATGGCAGGCTTTTGAGTGTCCTTGCAAAGAAAGGTGGCTATATTGGTCGCTGACTTATTTTTGTTTTGTTTTTGAATGTCAGAAATGTATATTTGTGAATGTGGAGATGTTATATTGGTTTCACTGGTAAAAATAAATAATTGAAATGGGTATATATTTGTTTTTTGTTAAGTTGCCTAATAATTATGCACAGTAATAGTCACCTGCACATACCGATATCCCCCTAAAATAGCTAAAACTAAAAACAAACTAAAAACTACTTCGAAAAACATTCTGCCTTGATATCAATGAGTTTTTTGGGTTCATTGAGAACATGGTTGTTGTTCAATAATAAAATTATTCCTCAAAAATACAACTTGCCTAATAATTCTGCACTCCCTGTACAGTCGGACAAGCCGCCCTCTGCTGGCCGTCAGAAAGAATGCAGGTGAAGATGCTGTCTTTGCATTTCAACTCAAAAGCTGAAAAAGCTGTTTAAAATCCAACCAGTGCACAACTGTGTTGAGTTTGTGGAGGATAAATTGTTCCTGAATCATGGTGAACATCTCAGGAAGTGCTGTGAAAGCCAGACTAGCAGCGGTTGCTGTGCTCAGCTAACCAAATTCACTGCCAAACACAGAAATAAGAGTATATTAGTTGGGTAACAGTTTATATTTTCTACTCATAAAAATGGCTCCATTTGCTGTTTCTATTGCTTTTAGTGCAGCACTTGTTCTGTTTGCGGTTTTTAGGGGTGGGCGATATAAACGATATACGATAGAAACTATATAAATTTGGCCAACGATAGAGATTTTGACTATACTGCTCTACCGCGATAGGGCATGTTAATGATGCCATCAAGCTGCGCCTGTTTTGGTCAAAAGCATCGCCAAAAACTGCGCTTCCTCCACTTCCGTAACATTGATTCATTAATGTTGAATTCTCTCGCAGCTGCTCTATTCCCATGTTGTTGCAGTATATTAATAACTAACTTCGTATTGTGGATGAATAATCTCAGTTGTTCTCCTGACTGAAGTTTGGCCCGTGTATAGCATCCTGCTATGCGACTGCATTTGTCCCTGACCACCAGAATCCCTCACGTTAACTTTTATTGAGTGGAAAAAAAGTTGGCGTTCATCCTTCAGCTTCACTGTGCTAATGTTATGCTAACAAAACTGTGTCGCTAGCAATCACGTAGCACAACATTATATACCAGGTAGTCCAACTTCAGTAACCCTGCAAACGCCACTGCTGTTTAGTTTTCTGTCTTCATTTATGTTGGTAGTGGTAGCAGAGCTGTACGTTTTATTAGTTTCAAAAATCTCAGTCAGAACATGCTATGAAATGTTTAGGTGTAAACGAGCGAGCTAACTTCCTGCAAACTTCCTGTTAACTTCTAACTCCGTTAAATTTAATAAATCCTGTTTTCATCGATGCCTGGATGTTAAACTTAATTGTTACACCCGGTAAAGCAGCAACGCTGATGATTTTATTAAAGATTAAAGAATTTAGACCGTTTTTAACTCTGTGTTCATTTGACTTTGGGACCTGAAGCAGACGGAGTTTTGCACCCAGATTACTCCGTGAAGCTCCTCACTACGGCAGCCGTAATGCTCTGACAATCCATCAAGCAGTGCGGCTTACCAAAGTTGTACTAAAACATTTTTTAACAGATTTCTGCAGCCAAAATCGGTTCGAGGTCAGTAAGCACAACCAGAATTCATACATAAGGCACACTCTCGATTTTTGAGAAAATTAAAGGATTTTAAGTGTCCCTTATAGTGTGGAAAATACGTTATACAGAAGAAAAGAATATATCGCAATATATATCGTTACCGCACGTGCTTCAAATTATACCGCGATATGGATTTTAGGCCATATCGCCCAGCCCTAGCTGTGATGTCGTAGTGTTGGCCCGGTACAGGTGAAGGTCCAATGCAGACCTCTGCATTGGAATAAGAGATGTGCACCGACAGGCTGATCCACACAGCCTGTTATTCCTACAGTGATTAGTTATTTCTCTAATATGCTTTGTTAATGTCATTCATTCATTTGCACATTTTCCTTGCATATTATTTTCAGAGCCTTTACTGCAGCTGCTCTGAGACCAAATTATCTGTTGGTTTATTGATTTTTTTTTTCCAGAGAGCTCCTTTTTAAAAAAAATAAATAACATTAATTGCTTCTTCTAATTATGGATAAATGATCTAAATTGATGGAGTCGCCTTTTTTCAGTTATTCCCCATTGAAATTGTTTGACCTTCATCGTTAGGACAGAGGCTAAAAGGAACTAAATCATGTTAAATTACTCAAACGGCAGCCAGATTATTTTGGAAAACGATTATTTTCTCGTTTGAAAAGCTTCTGAGCTCCAGGTTCAGCTGAATGTTGCCTTTCATTTGGATAAAATACAAAAACAGCGCCCCTGGTTTGGGACTGGGATTTGAGAAACTCCTGCCCCATATGTTATCTCGTCTCCCCCCCGCCTGGCGTGCCCAACACCAGATCTGGCAGGTTTCTCTCCAGCAGATTCAGCTTTGCACCCCCGCATCACGATTGGACCTGACAGTGCCTTCAAGTCCAATTAAGAGTGAAGCTCAGAGAGAGGAGTGTGTTAACCCTGCTTGGCGCGCAGCTCTACCCACCCAACGTGTTGATGTGGCATCTCGGCAGCCATGTGAAAACATCTCTGCAGACTGGTGTTCATTAGAGCCCACAGCCAAGGTCTTATCCTTAACAATGAGACTGCGGACTGTTGCCACCGCCTCGTCAGCCTGTCAGCAGCCTCTCCCTCGCGCTCTGTGGCTACTGCCTGATTACCATGTATTTTTGATAAGTGCTTTGCATGCTGCCGTGTGCTGTTGTTGCCAAACCCTTCTTTATAATCATCATGATTTTTATTGGCGTGGAAGGACTTCCTGCATTTACGTCTGCAGAAGGAAAGCAGAAACCTCTTTCCGTCACTGGGCAAATACGGGCGCTGTTCTGGAGCGTCACCCAACACCACTACTCTGTTTCCCGTTTAATCTCTTTCACCCTTTTGTGCACCTTGATTGCTCTTCAGACTGTTTCCATGCAATCAAAAATGAAACCTCTGGTGCAGAATAAGAAGCCTTGCACTGTCAAAGGCCGGTCATTCGTGACTGCTCCCTCTTCTTGCTCCGAAGCGGTGATACTGTGCTGCTCTCGTTAGCTCGTAAGTGTGTTTGCGCAGGGAAAGCAGTGTATGTGTAGAAAGTCATGGTTACCTCTCACCTTTACTTGACGTCTAAAATCCAGAATGAACCAGTCACCATTTTGTGGCTGTGATTGCAGTCACCGGGTTTTAGGCTGTTGGTCTGAAACGAGGTGAGCAAAGACGTTTGGACATAAATCCATCAGCTAAAAACATCCAGCATCATCACGCCAAACGCAGGATCTCAGTGATGGAGATATCAACGTCATGCAACCATTGTAGAAGTTGTTTACAGCTGATTTCACGTAGTCTTCATAAAAACTGTTAGTAGGTTCTTCAAGTTGCACAGTTGATGCATAATGTTTTCCTTTTGACCCCCCAATGTATGAAAATGTAGATCTCATCCTTTGTAGCTCCTTGGAAAAAAAAACTAAATTCATATCATTGTTTTGATTACAATTAAGTCTTTGAACCCAGCAGTAATTAATATTTCATCACTAATGAAACAGTCTGCATCACTAATTACATGCTTTTTCCATTATGTTATATTGTTTTCTATAATTATTGTTATTATTATTAATATTATTTTTTTGCCTTGCTCCTTTGCACCAAAAGTGATGAAATCTCTCATTAGATATGTGTCTGTGTGAGCCTGTGGGTTCATTTTCTCTGCAGGAATGTAAGTGGCAAATGTGACGCCAATGTGAGCGATGTGCTCTTGGCGGCTCGGGGCGGAAATGTGAAAGGAGAGATTGGAAGTGCTCCAGGAGTGAGTGCTTGAAATTACTGACAGAAGAGGTTCAGTAACCTTTCGCAGTCTGTCAGAATCAATTAGGCACTGAAAGGAATTCTAAAGATGTTGTTGATTGAATGAAAAAAGGAACTTTACAGGCGCGTGATGAATAGCTGCTGTTTGGGGTTTATGGTGGTGCACAGGGAACATTTTATCTCTTAGATTTTAGACTTTCCTGTGAGAAATGTTCACAGTAATGCAATGATTTTAGTTTCGCTTTCGGTTTTCACACTACAGACTGACAATTTATAGAATTATCAAGCGATATCATCACCCTGTTAATACTCTGAGGTCTAAGTCGTCACTGATGGAAACCCCCAGGCCGCCAACCGTAACCCTGTATGGGAAAAGGTTGGTAGGTTGGTATATGTCATTTTTGAGCCAAATAACAAAGAAAATAATCATTATAACAGATACATATTTTAAAAAAAGTCTTCCCACCTGTGAAGGGCTAACTTTCACCAGGGAATCATTTGGAGTGAGAGTTGGACAGCTGAGTTAATGCTTAGTAAGCACAGTTTGAAAAAGTAGTCAACGCCACCTTTGAAACAAGGTGTCTTCTTCTAATAACGTTTCCATTTGGGCTAACAGATGAAAAAAACAGATAAAGGCATAGATGAAAACCCAACCTTAACCCTAAGCAGCTCACTGGTGATGTGGTGGGTGTTAAAGGATAACCAGAGGACCTGTAAATTAAGAGGTAGGGAAAGGGGTAACCTAGAACTTGTTTGATAGAGTCTCATTTAGCAGAGCATCTTTCTCTGGAATTTTCCCAAACCACTGCATTTAACTTCCTGTGCTGATTCACAATTCAGAACACAAGCTGCTGTTAAGACTCTCAAAGTAAATTATTAGGGGAAGCAAAGAGTTCCTTATCCAATTTAGATGGACCAAGCCCAGAAATCTGATTTAGCAGTAAAATAGAATGACGGAAATGAAATTACAAGACGCTTGTTCTTTCTTTCCAACAGAGGACGATCAGATGAGCAGCGGTGAGGGGGCCGAGGGCAATGGCGGTGGAGGTGGAGGCAGCAGCACTTCCAAATCGGGCCCGACGGCGGAGAAAGACGACAACAACAACGATGAGTACGAAAACTACGACGAACTTGTGGCCAAGTCGCTCCTGAACCTGGGCAAGATCGCAGAAGACGCTGCAAACCGTGCCATGACGGAGTCTGAGATGAACAGCAACTCCTCTAACAGTGCTGAGGATGAAGAGGAGGAGGAAGAGGAGGAAGAGGAGGAGGAAGAGGAGGAGGAGGATGAAGAGGAAGAGGAGGAGGAAGAAGAAGAGGAGGAGGAAGAGGAGGAAGAAGAAGAAGGGGATGAACCTCAGAGGGGCGATCTGAGTTTGGACGTCGACAGCGACGTGGTTCGGGAAACGGTGGACTCCCTCAAACTGCTGGCACAGGGTCACGGCGCCGTGCTGTCCGACAACTTGGACGGACAGGAGTTCGAGGACGGCACGGCCAACAACGGGGATGCGATTGACTGCACGAACAATGGGGTAAATGCGCACAACGGTGGTAATGGACAAATTAAGACCACCAGTAATGGACAAATAGAAAACAGCGATGAGGAGGTGTGTTTGAGCAGTCTGGAGTGTCTACGGAACCAGTGCTTCGACCTCGCTCGGAAACTCAGCGAAACAAAGTCCATCGACCGAAACGCACCGTCCCAGCAAAATCACTTCTCATGTGAGGATCCCAATCAACAGCCCCAGCATCACGGCTATGGGGACTTCCACAACAGCCAGGACGACAGGCGAATGCTCGATAGGAACTATTCCGACATGGACAATCTCATGAAGCTCGAGGAGCAGCTGAGCCCACGCTCCAAGGCCTTCTCCAGTTGTGCACACGATGACCGGTACCACACTCACCACCGGGACTTCGATGAGGACACGGCCTCTGTGACCTCAGACCGATCAGAAGAAGTGTTTGACATGACAAAGGGGAATCTGTCCCTGCTGGAGAAGGCTATTGCACTAGAGTCCGAACGCGCCAAGGCAATGAGGGATAAAATGGCTGCTGAGGCTGCAAGAAGAGACGGGGTGAGGTATGGCCATGAAGATCACGGCCCGCGGCACGGCTACGGCGTTGAGCGTAAAGCCCGTCTTCCCGATGGTATGAAGAAGCCTTTCTACCATAAAGGTGAGCCATTCTCTCAAACACGGATGCACACCATACGACAACAGCAGCATTTAAGCTGGTTCAGTGTGGTTTCTGATTTTGTAAAAGAAATCCGAGCGTTTGAACAGTTTTCAGTATGAGCTGTTCGATCGGTAAGTTCCTCCACATTTTCACAGTGTAGCTCATTTTAGAGAATTAGGACAGTTAATCAGCTCGACCAGCTTGGTAAACAAAAAGTATCATGGAAATGGGAGAATCGCACCATGTTCCACCAGGTCATCGGGAACCCAACCAAAGTTTGGATTGGCATTGGGCTTTGTGCAACACCTTAATGGAACATCTTTAGCTTCAGAAATTTTAGCATGTGGCTATAATAAAACCCAACCTGAACCCTAACCCTGGACCGGTCCCCGGCGACGTGGCGGATGTTAAGACCTTAACAAGCTCAGGTAAAATGTTTTCCTGACAACTCTGTATTTTATCTATCCTGTGCTGGAGGCCAGGCAGCCCACATGCATTCTGGGAACCTCGCTGTAACCCCAGGACAAGCTTTTTCAGCCAATTTGGAAATTCGCATCTCGGTAGCAGCGGGAACGGCAGCAGCAGCTTATGTTGTTAAAATAGGCCAGCATGGAAACATCAGAGGGTAGGCTTGTCAGGCATAAGTAATGGCAATCTGCACGGCCTGTTAGGACTGAAAATCTCATCCCTGTGATGCAGCTTGGGGTAAAGCTGCCTATTTTTAAACCTGTGCAAACACTTGGGAGGAGAAACCACAAAATAGAGGCCTTCTGTCTGCAGAAAGGATTCATTCTGCAGGGAACTCTTTAAATTTGTTGAGAGTAGCTATGAGCTACCATTCAGATTGATACCGACAAATATCAAGCTAATCCTGCAGTACAAACACTACAGAACACCCTCGGTTCTAATTGTTATGCTGTGTACTGCGCACAAAGTAAAGTCACAGAAAAATTACATTGGCATTCACGCAGCGGTCTGATTGCAAATTCCTTTGTTTAACTCTTAATTATTCTTCTTATCATATCCTTTACAACAACAATATACAGGCCTAACAAGGTTAAATTGCTCCCTCCCATAAGGAAGATATCAGATGAGAGCAACAAATAAGAGCATGCTAATTCACAGCAGGATGGTATCACACCTTAAATGCCACACATCTCACAGCAGGTTTATATTGCGACTTAAATGCCACACAAATGCTAATTTCAAGGGCCTTCTGTGGCCTCTGTGTCTGGCTAATGTTGGAATAATGAGAGGACGCAAGACGGCTGCGTCACGATAGCATCTTCCCTCAGGCGAGATAGTAGCAGACACTCGTTGACCAGGGTTCTTGTGCGTGATTTATAAAGTAGAGCATGGCGAGGAAGAGGGCGGGACGGGGAAGAGAGAAGCATGAGGTTGAGATGAAAATTGAACAGTATCAGAATGACCGATAACGAACGACGGGCCTACTGACTGCACATTAATTATCCAGAGATGGTATGGTAATGGGGGCCATTTGCTATGCAAAGCGCAGACCGTCCCCAGCCACAATCAATATCCACTGCTTTCTAATATGCCTTCCACTTGGCTGCCTCCACTCCCTGCAAGAGGAGTGGAGGCAGGCACGAGCATCATGTCTGTGTGCACGTGCGGTCAGGCGTATGGAAGTAGGGAATTTTTTCCAACATACAAACATTAACAGCCAATGTAATAAGAATCCATTAAAAAGAAGCCTCGGTGTTATCAACGTGATATTACCCTGGTGCCAGACACGAGAGCCAGACATGACGGAGCAGTATGTGCCGTATTCATGGGCCTCTGTAATGTGACATAGATGGACGACGGCCACCGAGGATAACGAGGAGCTTTGTTCTGATGAATGAGAGACGAGATTTGGTTTGGTGACTCATTAGTAAATGAATGAGTAGGTGTGCCTTCATGTCCCCTCTTCATTTTGCCTTTTATGAACTCTTTCCACTTTACCACATCCACACATCCATCCATCCATCCATCCATCCATCCATCCATCCATCCATCCATCCATCCATCCATCCATCCATCCATTCATTCCACTTCTCACTTCATCCATCCAACCAGGCACCCATCCTTTTCAGCCATCCCTCCATCCATCCATCCATCCATCCATCCCTTCCTTTCATCCATCCAACCAGGCAC
>NW_005187725.1:388649-395157 GCF_000239375.1 Pundamilia nyererei
TCATTTTGCCTTTTATGAACTCTTTCCACTTTACCATCATCACACATCCATCCATCCATCCATCCATCCATCCATCCATCCATCCATCCATCCATCCATCCATCCATCCATCCATCCAACCATCCCTTCCTTTCATCCATCCAACCAGGCACCCATCCTTTTCAGCCATCCCTCCATCCATCCATCCATCCATCCATCCCTTCCTTTCATCCATCCAACCAGGCACCCATCCTTTTCAGCCATCCCTCCATCCATCCATCCCTCCATCCATCCATCCATCCATCCATCCATCCATCCATCCATCCATCCATCCAGATCTAGTTCCTGGGGTCTAGCTCCTATCTCAGGATCTCCTACTGGTTGGAAACCTCACCTCATGAGGCACAATGGTCCTCCAGTTATTACAGGCATAAAATCAATCTTGAGAAGAGCAAAAGTTCAGGGAATTCAGGTTTCTAAAGATGTTTTTAGACTTAAACTTCAACCACTGAGCTTGCTAATGTGTGTTATTACCTACTGTTGCAGCCTGGAAGAGTTAGTCAGCCAGGTAAATGTTCAGACTCAGGAGTATTTACCTTCAGTGGTTCAGCTGATCTCCATCCACTTACAGGAGCCCGTTCACTGCACTCTCTGCACCAGCAGCATTATTTCTGAATCTCGCAGCTGCACCAGACAGTCGTTCCGACTTTGCCACACAGTTTGCTCCGTTAACCCCCAGCAGCTCCGGGTCTAACTTCTTTTCTGGTGTCAACCCAACATGCATTCGAGGCCTCTCGGGAGACAGACAGCTGCTGGTAGCACTGCTATTTTCCCACAATTTTCACAATCAGATGTCTATTCTTTATGGTGAATGGTAATTGGACTGGTATTTATATAGAGTTTTTCTGCTCTCAGTGAGCACTCAAAGTGCTTTTACGCTGCAAGCCACATGGATGCATCGGAAGCAATTTGGGGTTCTGTATCTGGACACTTTGGTGTCAGGATCGAGATGAATCAGTCAACCTTCCGATTACTGGAAGGCCTTTTCTACCTCTTGAGCCACAGCCGCCCCCCAAATTATATAACCGTGTATAAAATATTCTTTTACAGCCATAACTCCGAGTCCTGGTCTCCATTTGAGGCTGAGGCCTGACACTTTTCAGTCAAAGCTCATTTCTATAGATTGTATCCTTTATTTTATTCTTCCGGTCATTACCCACATCTGCTGGTGATGGGTGAGGATAGGAATGTAGACTGGCCAATGAATCGGAAGCTCACCTTCACGCTCTGCTCTCTCCTCACCACAACAGTGTAGCAGTCCTCCCCCACTCATATACAGAACCCCAACCTTCTCTTACTCTGCAACTCAGGGCTTTATTTTGGTTCATCGCTCCGTGTTTTAGTCGGAGCTTCTGAGTTACACGGGCCTTTGAAACTTTAATCAGTGGTCTCTCTTTCTGTGCTGTGAGATAATTACCCCTCCACTGCCTACTCTTCTAAAACATGCTCCTGATAAAGGTTTCTGTCAATCCAACGACTCCAAATTCATTCTGCAATCTGACACGGCTCCAAAACTCTGCCATGAAAATGCACAAACCTGTTTTCACTTTCGAATATCGCATATTTACTGCACTTCAGCTTGACTTTGCACACGGGGGTCAGAGGATTTTAAAGCTGGATGGTTGAATTTCCAGAAACAATGCCACTTGGCACAACTTGGCATTGCTGCTTTTTGGTGGTAACCTGAGTTTGAAGGAAAGAAGAGATCCAGGTTTTGGAAAGGGAAACACAATCTTCTCCGCTGTGTGTGTTTGAGGACACGTGCGTGCACCCAGCAAACTGTCACGTGCAGCTGTGAGCTGGTTTTAATGAAGAAAAGCATGATGCAGCTTTAAAGGAGCCTAAGTTCTTTCTGTTGAAGGTCAAACATGTAAAAGTTCTAATATTTCACAATTCCTTCAGATTTAAACAAACAGTAAACAAACTCAATCAGAATCTCTGCTTCTTCATACAAACACAGCCTGGAAATTCAGAAAGTGTCTGTCAGTTTCACTTTATCATTATAAATGAATATTCATACATATAAAATTGAGCTTCAAATGTACATTCATTCATGTTTACATAATTGTGGTGAATATTCACAGAGAGCTTGTGATAAATAAATGTTAGTGGTCCTGGTCCATGGCCGTCCCTGCATCCCTGCACCAAAGGCCAAATGGTCTCTCCCAAAAGGGGAGAGGGAGAACAACATCACAAATGTTTGATGAACAGAAACTTTTCCTTTCAGAAAAAGTTCGTTTGGATTTGGTGCATGCTGTCATACTTCATCTGACCACAACGTATAATATGTGTGAAGGTATTCAGCTGATATGAGCCTCGTATATGAGAACATGCAAACAAAATCTCTGTTGCTGACCTGTAAAACTGTTTCTATGGTCGGTCAGAGATCACACATCCAAAATTTCAGCCTCCATCCGTCTGCGTTAACCTGAGAGTCCATACTCACAGATACTTACCCTGAAATATTTGAAGGACTGAACTGTCTGTGGTTAGCTTACAAAGAACGTCTGAAACGCGGTGAACGTGATGTCGTGCGACTCCATATAAATAGTCCTTTACTTTGGATTTTAAGATTTAAACTTTAAGCTGTATTGTTTAACTTCATAATCACCTCATTCAACCATCAGGGTCAGACAGCTGGCCGATGGCTAAAGGTGAATAAAGGTGATAAGGTGCCATTTATCCCAAAGTTAGTGAAGAATACACGATGTGAAACCAAAAAACAGATGTGTTAGCATGAAGTTGTTCTGACCTCATTTCATGACATCAGAAAAAACACGTGCAATCGTAAAAGTACCGTTAACGTTACTAAATCGCAACACGAGGCAGAAGCTGCTCTTCATCTCAGAATAGTGTCATTCGTTTCTTTGCTGTTAATTTAATGTCACTGTTTCCATGGAAGCAGTCAACAGGGATGTCCTCAGTAGAGGTTTCATCAATGGCAGGAGACGGGGCAGGCCGACACATGTAGAATCTAAATACCATCACTGTTATACTCTGTCATATATGACGTGTTCCAGTGGCAGGTGTTCATATTAAATATAACCAAAGTTTCTAATAATAAGCTCAGAACCTGTGCAGTAAACTCAAGCTGCCGACTGATGTAAACAGTCAGTCAATCACAGTTTTTTTCTATTCTTGGCTCAATATGAGGTCACAAAGATGTAATAGAAGCCCCACCCATCTGCCCTTTATAGGGGCAGCCAATCAGAAGAAAGCCGTGTTAAAGAGGGAGGAGCTAAATAGCTTGTTTCAAACAGAGGATGAACCACAGGGGGATTATTTTGAAGCGTGAATCATGCAAAGCAGCCCTGCAGGAGTCCAGAGAGGAGTTGTAACGTACAGTCAGCTGCCGCTTGGGTGCTAATAACCTCTACATCTTTCCCCTCACAGACGCTTCACGTGTGGACAAGAAGGAGAGCCGGTGTCCGACGCCGGGCTGCGACGGCACGGGTCACGTGACGGGCCTGTACCCGCACCACCGGAGCCTTTCGGGCTGCCCGCACAAAGACCGGGTGCCACCTGAAAGTAAGCGCTCAGCAGCAATGTTGTTGCTCAGGCATGCTCCTGCGTGCGGTGCTGTGAGTGTCTGATGCCTCGGGGATTACACGGGTCACGGCAGCACTTCTTTTGTGACCTTTTGCACGGGGCCGTGGGTTTGCTTGCCGATTGCCTGCCTAATGTGCCGTGGTGATGAGGTGGAAATGAGGCTGTGATAATGCACTAATCGCTGCAATGCAGCGACTGGAGTCAGCTGCATTGACTGACAGCGATCGAGATGTGGGTTGCATGCTTCATCAGTGTATATGTGGCTGAAAGAAAAGGTCTTTCCTTTATTTGTGTACCTTTTTAATTATTTTTTGAGTCCTTCAGTTTTCTCTAAAGTCTGAAAAGCTCACAGACCTTGGTGCGCGCTGCAGCCGTCCACGCCACAAACCCTCTTCATTTATTTGTATTCCTTGCTCAATTAAGTTTCACTGGATAGAAAGGCAGTGTCATATCTCCGAGCCACAGATCAAGTGAAGTGGCAATAAACATTAGCCTTGAATGAATAGTGACGTTTCCCTTTAGAGAACTCACCCCGGCTATTTAGTCTCATTCACCTTGTGCAAACTTCTCAATAAAAGCCCCTTTACACGTTTCATTAAACGCAGCATGAAAATCAAGTTATGATCCGCTGTGACCCGGACTGCAATCAAAATAAAAGAGGAGAAATTAGTTACCATTAAGGGCAGGCTTGTAAAGACCAGCACAGTGTCACAGATGTCTCTTGTTCCGTGGAGTGCCGCCCGCACAAGGTCTCCAACCTGAGATGTAATCATCTCCCAGAAATGTGAAGTCGCTCAGGGCAGCTGACCTTGAGTGGGATCAAGAGCCCCAAAATGGAATTTGGAAAGGTCTTGAATTGATTGTCACTGGAGATGTGGGGATATGATATCCGTGTTCCTCCTCCTCCTTCTTTCTCACGTCCGGCTAACTTTTGGAGAAGACGATACCACGGATGATTCAGACGTTCGGGGAGCCGTCCCACTTCCTGTTTTTGTACCGAAACTGGCCGCGCATCAGCCAGGAGTGCAGCAGGTGGCGCTCATGAGTGCTTTCACCTGCTTCAAGACAAAACCATGAGATTGTATTTAATTTGCCATCAATCCTGAAATGAAACAGGATGCAACAAACAGCTCGGGCTCGAGCTAAGTGTCTTTTTGCACAGCACCTGCTGTCCAGAATGTTGGAGAAGCCTGATTTTGGTGTGCTGGTTACAAATATACCCAGTACGGGTGTGAAACAAGCTTTAGGGCATTAGGGCGTGCTACCTGTGTGCCCGTGCACCTGAGCAAACAGATGTCATTCCATCAGGACCGTTGCTGTGCAGAGACGTTATCAGGAGCTTTCAGTGTTATCGGTCGTGTCATGGCTGACGTGTAAGCGGCCGTGCACAGAGACTCCTGTAAAGACAAATACATGCCACACATGTGACTGCCTGCAGGGCGGATTCAGCGGCGGGCGAGCCTCTCCCCCCTGTTAACACATTTGCTGTACTGAATGGACGATGTATTATTAATGCAGTGGCTTCATTTAATTGGGAAATCACACAGTGTAGCCACACTCTTCCTTTCCTTGTGAAAAATGACGATTAAATTAGATCTCAAATTCATTAATTCCCGTTGCTGCTTGCCCATTGTAGCTCCGTTCTTGTGGAATATTAAAATATTTCATCAGGGAGTCGTGTTTTGGTCTTTAAAGTGATTTACCTTTGGTGCACGCGACGCTAGCGCAGCCACATCCTGCTGCGGTTAATATCTGCGCTCACCGATTCTGCCTTTAATTCCTCGGCATTGTGCGTGCGTCCTCGCAGAGGGCAGGAAAAACCTGGGAAATGCATAATGTATTGGCTTTTGGCGAGCTGAGGCGGCAGGCTTTGTCCAATTACCTGCACCCAACACCAATTAGTATGTAAGGGAAGGAGGATGATGAGGGGTTAAAGTTTAAGGGGGTGATAATGATGAAGCTGGTGCCGATGGGGTTTGGCCCCGCACGTCAGCGGTGTAATGCCGACCCCTTCCTCGCGCCCCCGCCCGCGGTGCTCTGGCGCTCCTCTTGGACATCCATAGATCATTAATCTAAATGGCCGGTTGCCGAGGGGATGCGAGGCAGTTATGGACTGTTTTAATGGTAAACGGTATTGAAGACTGCACTCTTACTCTAACGACGAGCACGTGATAACAGAGCGCACTCCATCACGGCGCTGCGCCCCTCTGTCTGCTTCTTCATTGATTTTAAGGCGGCATGTGTTGTTGTGCATGATTGCTGGCTGTTGGTCGCTCTGCTCTTTGCATGTCCAGAAATTTCCCTCCATTTCTTGCTGGCTTTGTCCTGCTAAACTCAAATGACATCTTTTTATTCATGACTGCCCCGTTCCATGAATACTAATTTGAAAGAGCTGGATAAGTGGAAGCAATATGGTGGGAAACCTCGCCTGCCCTTTCAAACTAGTGTTCATTAAAATGAAGAAGAGGTCATTTGGGTTCACTCAGGCTCATTTCTTAATGATGTTTATAATGCCAAGCTCCTCACACTCTAATAGAGCTCATGGCTGATTGTAAGGGGCTCCTAACCTTCCCTGTCTTTCACTCCTATCTCCTGTCTGTGCGAAGTTGTGGCAATGTATGAGAATGTTCTTAAGTGTCCTACGCCTGGCTGCACGGGACGCGGCCATGTCAATAGCAACAGAAACTCCCACCGAAGGTAAGAGCTCAGCCCGGACCCAGCGCCTGCACCCCTCCTTATTTCGGTTATGTTACTGTTGGACTTGCTTCATGTTTTTTACTGTGGGACGTATTTTGTTTTTAGTTTTTGTTTTTTTTACTGTGGGACTTATTTCAGCTATTTTACTTTGGAACTTATTTCAGTTATTTTACTTTGGGACTTATTTCGGTTATTTTGCTGTGGGACTTATTTCGGTTATTTT
>NW_005187725.1:395811-434570 GCF_000239375.1 Pundamilia nyererei
TGTGGGACTTATTTCGGTTATTTTACTGTGGGACTTATTTTGGTTATTTTACTGTGGGACTTCTTTCGGGGATTTTACTGTGGGACTTATTTCGGTTATTTTGCTGTGGGACTTATTTCGGTTCATACATGTTCGATGGATTCTGTTTTCACCCTTCGTGTCCTTTTCACTTGATTGAATTATCCTTAAACTCGTTATTTTTGCTGTCCTCTCACATTATGTTTATGTGAAAAACATATGGAGGACCAACACTGCCATATTTAAAAATAAATGAGTTAATCAAAAGAGCTGATATGTCTTAAATACGTAAAACTTAGTCTGGTGTGGTTTTTTTGCTGGCTACTTGTAGTCACACTACAGTGAAAATTGCACAGCAACTTAATTGCAATCAGTTAAAATTGGTCGTTGCCTGGTGTTTGTGTTCAATCTTTTTGACCAATGAGACACACAGGCCTTACCATGCAACACCCTCAGCCTCTGCTGGGAGGCAGCCTGCCTCCAAACAACAGCAGCCCGACTCAAAGAGACTGGCGAAGGTTTTACTTACAAACACAGACGGGTTGCAGACATGCTGCACTCACCTGAGTCAGTCTGCAAGCATCAATTCCTGTTTCACATCTGTGAAGTTCTGACTGGACGGTGAATTTAAGCAGTTACATGACAACATGACAACAGTTTCACCACTTTATCAGAGTTAATAGGTGCATTATAAGAGCTATGAACCTTTAAAATTTACCCAGAATGCACTTTTTGAAATTTCCTGCAGTGAAACGTTGGTTTCTGCTCGTCTGCGTCACAGACATCCCATCATACCAATGCTGTTAGAGAAAAAACCCTTCAGACTTTAGACTATAAAATGTTGCTGTGGTATCATTAATTATAATAATGCTGATTGTGATGGGGCCACGACAGGGCGCTGACTGAAGGGCCTCAAAAATATTCAAGTTGCACAATGAAAACCTCAGAGGCTCTTTGAGTCATTACTTAGTTATTTTTGATTATAGCAGTTTGGTCTTCCACAGATAGCCCTGCCTGGATCGCAGGACGTAATTAAAGTAGTCCAGCTGCCATATTTTAGTCGAGCCTGCTCCGAATGCAGCGGCTCGGCAGCATAAATCATTTATCAGCTCGCGGCGGGAAAAAATGGCATTTGTCAGGTGCAGGTTTGGAGGGAGAAACCAAAATAGCAGGGCGCTCGTGCCTGTCAGACGGGGCGAGGTGACAGTGAAAGAGGAGTGTCACCCACAGCAGATGCTCAGGGAGTCGGGCGTAGCAACAGCCATTAGCACCTCTCTGCCACTCAGCCGGGGTGACGGGAGAGGTGCAGACCTGGGAGGACCAGAACGCCTCCCCGCCGCGCTCGGTGACACGGCGGCAGCGCAAAACAGGCGCACGCTGCAGACATGGAGCAGAAAGAGCTGATAGAAGCCTCCATCGTGTGCTCCTTCACACTTCCCCATCTGATGCACCCTGATGGCAGGTGCTCCACGCTGGCTCCGGGCCATTGTCACAGATCATTTTTCCAGCGCTGCAGCTGACAGCCTGGATGGAGAATAATCGGGGTTAAGGATAACAACATGAACTTTTGTCACATTTGGTCAGTTATTTGTCAGGAGGAAGTTGCGCTGCGTTTCCTGTCAGCAGGTGTTTGAAGGAAACGAGCACGTTTGTCCATATGGGAATATCTATTCTGAGAATGATTTTAAGCTGTTCAACCAGAAACACACAAGCTGTTACTGACTGTGTTGTTACTTAAAATGCAAATTCATTAATTTTCCTCACTTTTTAACACTTTGTGAACTACGGTAGACGCCGCAATCGACTGTCTGACAGGCAGATGTGCTCGAGCTGTTTTCAGCCCGGCTGACGCTCTGACAGGCGCTCTAACGAGCCCGACGCTTCGCGGCGTGTGCGTTCGTTGTAACACTTTCACCTATCAAAACGCGTCCTCCACCACCCGCTCTCTCTTTGCAGTCTGTCAGGGTGTCCCATCGCTGCCGCCGAGAAGCTGGCCAAAGCCAAGGAGAAGCACCAGAGCTGCGACGGACCCAAGTCCAACCAGGCGTCCGACCGAGTCCTAAGGTAGTATTCACTCCACACCCCCAGAATTCAGCACAGTGTGTTGTGAATGCAGTGCAGCGGCAGGCGGGACGTGGCTTTGTTCTGGTTTAAGCAGAATAAAATGCTCTTGTCATGTTGGAACGTTATGTTCTTTCTTCACGTGCATCCTGTAATTGAGACTTGACGTCTTCCCCTTTTTTGTTTCATGCTCGTGTTCTCCCGTCCCCTGAGAACACATCCAAGAGACCGCATGTTCATCGCTCTGCTCGTCATGGACGCTTTATAACATTTAACAAAATTGGCCTCATTTATCAGAGCGAAGGCAGAGCTTTTTGAACGAGCGCCTCTGTGATAGTCATGAAAATGCTGTGATGAAAAAGTCACAAGTAATTGTGCGTTTTATATTTATATCTAACTGAACATCAGCAGTTTAAGATCTTGCATTTCATTTCTTCTCGGTCTCCGATTGAGGCCATAAACACATATCAGATGATGAAAGCGTATCAGAAGTATGCAAGTGAAATAAAAGCTTAAATTTAATTTAGCTGTTTTTATTGTCTACGCTTGAAAAATACTTGTAGCGGGATTATGTTTTTGAGAGAAGAGCAGAAACATCCATGCTGTGGCACATAAAGGGACACGTCTCCATCATCCAGCCCCACCCTCCACCCTCTAAACCTCCGGTATTCCCATCTTCCCCTCAGTCTGCCCATTTTTAGCCGAACCCCAAGTTTCCTCTCCTCCCCCCGTGGGCAATGTTGAATGCCTCGGTCCAACTTCCACCCCCTCGTCATTTATTTTCCAGGCCAATGTGCTTTGTCAAACAACTGGACTATCCACAGTATGGTTACAAGAACAATGTTTCCACCAGCACGCCCCGCTCCAACCTGGCCAAGGAGCTGGAGAAGTACTCCAAGACCAGCTTTGACTACAGCGCCTTCGACGGCGGCAACAACCACCACGTGTACGGGAAACGGGCCATCGCTCCCAAAGTGCATGGACAGAGGGACACGTCGCCCAAAGGCTACGACGGTACGACAAACTCGAGACGTTTGTGTGACGCGTTTTCTAACACACCGATGTTCCTTAGGGAGAGACATCGGGACCATGTTAAACATAATAAGTAAAGACGAATTTTAAAAGTCACTGAAATGAGTTTTCAAAGAGAAAAAGATTCAAAATAGACAGAAATTCATTTTCTGTTTGTTTGGTTCAGTTTGTTAGTAAAAACACTGAAAACCAGTAAAAACTGCACGTTTTTCAATAATACACTCTTCACTGTTACAGTGTAGCAACTAGGGGTGTTTAACTTCACTGTTAAAATTTAAACCTTTGTAGGGCTGGGTTTTTATAATCGATTTGCCGATTAAAATCGATGCTGGCCTGGATAATGTGATATCGATTCATTAAAATCCTGAATCGATTTTTTATATAAATTTATTTTGTCCGAAACGCCAGAATCTCAGGTGAAAACCTCACAAAATTTCAGCTAAGACAGTAAATGAGAGCAGGAACACGGATTCTGCGCAAAGACATAAACACAAAGGACCCGCGGATCAGAATCAGTGAGATGTGCTGAAAGCTGAAAGCCGACAGCTCGCTGATTCTGATGTTTCGGCGGGTTGAGCTTTGTGTTTACGCCCTTTTTGCGCTGATTCTAAAGCTGTTAGTTTATCTCTCTCCAAACAATATTGACCGAAGCAATAGCAAAACAAGATCCAAACTACGCTTCACATAAACATCGTCATGAATTCACTCTGACTTTTGCTGTTTTGCTTCCACCACGATAAAATCACACTTCATGCACAGCTCTCTCTCTCTCTCGCTCTCTCTGTACTTCAACAACAGTTTCCCGTCTAAAAATCAGTTTTCTTCATTATTCGCTTGTTTGTTACGCACAAGTCTACCGTTGTTTACAAAAAAATGCTGTTTTTTTCCTTTTACTTACTTCCAAAAAGAAAACCTGATTTCTGCTGTTCAACAGGCTTCTGAACAAATTTAAACTTTTTAAAATTATGCAAAATGCAAAAAACTGTGTCTGTAATAAAACCGCTGTAACGTCAGAGGTAACATTCATATGTTGATTAATGGTTTTCTTTCGTTTTTGATCTACTGCAGAATATTTTTATAAAGTCCAGGCCAGGAAAATCACCTTCATGTGTTTCTGTGTTTTATCTTCAGCTACTTTGACACAAAGGCATCTGCTGTGATGCTCACACCTTTGATAAAGTCACGCGAGTGTCAGCTGCCTTTTTATAGATACAAAAATATGTAAATGTACTGATCTGAATTATAATATTTCTGACTGTCTGAGGTAAAATTTCCCAGATTCAAATCGAATTGAATTGAATCGAATCGAATCGAATTGAATCGTGGATCGAATCGATTCTAGAAATCCGTGACAATGCCCAGCCCTAGTAACAACCTTGAGACTCAGTGTAGCCCCGCCTTCTCCTGCTTCCTGCTCAGACTCTAGCAGCAGAATGACCTTCATGTTTTATTCAAACCTCAGAGCAGCGACCGAGACACAAACTCATCAGGCAACAGTTCACCGAGCTCAGAGGTCAGCTGACCTGGAGGCTCCAATCACATCCTGCCCCCTGCTGCTAATTAGCAAGAATGCAGCACATGGGAAAATTTGCCAAAGTGAAGATTAGTGAAATAAAAATCAGTAATTTTAAGCATTCAGCAAAGTTTCACTTTATATTTTTGAGAATTTGTGAAATGTGAACGCTGCTGAAACCTTCAGAGCGACTAACTCTGACATGCACAAACTTCTCAGTAACTTCTTTGCTCTGCTGAGAAAGAAACTGTAAGATAAGAAACAGTGAACCCTGTGAGTTTGTGACACATCTGCAGCATCTGCATGGAGCACGTCTAACCCGGCGTTAGTCAGTGATGTGCTGAACTAAAAGGTTTTGGGCTTCGACTCGCTGTTTCAGGCCTGACGTGTCAATCTGACGCTTTTGCTCGTATTTCTGGAAAAACTTCTGCTTCTTCTTCTCGTGTTAAATTTCTCGTATGCATCTGCAGCCAAACGTTACTGCAAGAACTCCAGCTCGGCCAGCAGCACCACCAGCACCTACGCCCCCAGCAGCAGTGGCAGCAGCCTGAGCTGTGGCGGCGGTGGCGGAAGAGGGGGCACGGGAGGCGGCGGCGGGGGCAGCAGCGCCAGCAGCACCTGCAGCAAGAGCAGCTTCGACTACAGCCACGACATGGAGGCCGCCCACATGGCCGCCACCGCCATCCTCAACCTGTCCACGCGCTGCCGGGAGATGCCCCACGACATGGCGGGGAAGCCGCAGGACCTGTGCTCGCAGGTAGGGCGCCGCCACGATGTCCTTTAAATGCACCTGTTGTAAAGTGAGGTCAGCAGTCTTACTCAGTCTCACACTGCCGCGCATGGAAGTAGAAGATGAAGGCAGGAAGTCAGACACAGGAACAGCTTAGAGAATCAGTTCAATTTTCAAAATAAAAGACCCCTAAGCGCTGCTCCTAACATGCTCCCGGAGTGATGCGAACTTCTGCGACGGCTCGAGACCGACGTGCACCCGCGGGGTTACACAGGCGCAGCACTGATCCACCGCAAAATTATCTCTGTGCGTCAGTCATACCAACGCTGACAAGGAGCGCGCACACACACACACACACACACACACAGATCCAGCCTGTGTCTCACACTCACAGCTCAGCGGGCAGTTTTTTATTTTCTGTCTGGGGATCAGATAGGAGCAGGACGAGGCCCCGTTTGACACGGCGTGAGTCCAGTGTGTCATTTCTGAGGAGATAAGGTGACGGTGTTCCTGTATTATCTGCGCCCGGACGCTGAGCCGGAAAATGGAGGCCGGAGACGGAGCGCACAGCGGCGGGCTAATGCTGGCTTAATGCTAATGTTGACAGCAGAGAGCACAGCGGCGAAGGACAGAAGTGAGAATAAAGGAAAGGTGGCAGATTTGTAAATGTCACAGAGGAGAGGAGGTGTATCGCACAGGACTCGGGGTGTGGACGGTTTCTTTATGAAGCTTTGCACAAACACACCTCCTGTTTCTCAGTCAGTCCCTCCTCCTCCTCCTCCTCCTCCTCCGCCTGCTGGTTGAAGGATCGGTCTGTGCCACGTCGTACAGCACTGAGGTCCAGTCTGACCGAGGCACCTCCACACTGTGTTCAGCCGAGTCAGAGGCGGAGCTTTCAGCCCCTTTTACAGCTCATTATTACACAAGCTGAGGTTTTACAAAAGGTCACTGCTAACCATTTATGCAGGTCACAGGGCAGTGCTGTAAACAGAGATACCTGGACCTCCCTGCGAGCAGCCACTTCCTCCAGCTCCTCGGAGGCATGCCCGTGTCCTGGGTCTGCTTTGCCAGTACAACATCCGACACACCTCAGAATGAAGCCACCCGGAGGTTTCCTGGTCAGATGAACCCCCTCGGCCGACTGTTTTCTACTCCGAGTTCCTCCTGAGTGACCCTGCTGCTTCTGTCCTCCATCTATCACATGGCTGTAGGAACATAAGTGTACCAAGAAATCTTCACCACAACAGACCAGTACAGCGCTCCTCTCTCCCAACTTATTAATAAAAACCAGAGAAGTTGAATTCCTTTATTTGGGGCAGCAACTCTTCTCCAACACAGAGTGGGCGGTCCTCTGTTTCCTGGTTGAACAGCAATCTTGAACTTGGAGATCTGCATCTGCCAATCACTCTCTCCTGGTAGCACCTCGCACCTTCGTCTCTGTGCCAGCCCTTTGGCTCAGGCAGAAGTCTTCCTCAGGTGGAAAAGCATGTTTGTGCACGTATGCATGTAGAAGGATGTGGACCACACTCGTGTTGCTGACTGAGATTGCATCTATAACACTTCTGCTTCTATCCTGTCATGTTCGTGCTCGTCCTGTGGTCGACATGACAGCTCTGTGGGCCAGAGGCTTGGGCTGCAGACTTCCTTTGGCTCTCTGTGATGTCATAGAGATCTGCTATTCAGATCTGTTGATGAGGGGCAGCCAATCACAGGAACGTTGAAATCAGCTGGAAACGTGTCACGTTATTATTGCACGTAATAATCGTCGTTTGACATTCGCAGAGGTCTGAGAGCGGCACCGAGAGCAGGAGTCACGGCGACGGGAAAGAGCAGTCGCAGGAACCAGAGAGCAGAGCGAGCAGCGAAGCTGGTTTTATTTTAAGAACTGGAATTAGAGGGCGGAAATAATGTGGCCAGAACTAGTCAGCGACCTGGCCCCTTTACACCCAGCATTGCCATGGCAACAGAGGCCAGGGGTCACCACAGGGGGTTGGGCGGATCAGGAAGGCGGCTCTCTCTACATCTCATCCTCGTTAACTCGATATGAAGGGGTGGGTCACGTTAATTGGGCAGTGACACACAGTACAACAGCTGACAAGGAGAGGGCGATGTGCTGAGCACGCTCACGAGGGCAACGAGTCAGCGGCACGCACGGCGAGCCACGTGGCGCCACGGCCGTGCCTCGCACACTTTGTTTATCACTGTGCTCTGTT
The DNA here is from genome assembly GCF_000239375.1 of Pundamilia nyererei. Classification (NCBI taxonomy): domain Eukaryota; kingdom Metazoa; phylum Chordata; class Actinopteri; order Cichliformes; family Cichlidae; genus Pundamilia; species Pundamilia nyererei. The sequence goes on from NW_005187725.1 coordinate 403,379, forward strand.
TGTAACCACAGCAGCACAAAGGCGCAACCAGTAAAACCAGTAAACTATCACTCTTACTTACAATCCACAAGACTTTCATCCAGGACACTGGAGCTCTGCTCAGCGAGGTTTGTACAAGATCTGGTTCTAGTTTAAAAAGCCTTTGTCCCGGGCTGCTCCGTATCCTGGGATCACAGCAAAGACGGGAGAAGCAGCCCGATGGGTGACGACGTTCAGTTACGAAGCCTCGGACACGAGCGAGTTTGTGTGGAGCCCCCTGTGGAGGGCGGAGGAGACTGCAGCTGTAGGGCTGGGTGAAACCTGCACAGAGCCTACATGTTTTATCTGACAGGTTTTACTCCCAACAAAACACAAAATATAATTCATGAAACAGACTGAGTCAGTCGGGGAAGCTGGGATGTGGTGTGTGTATAATCCAGAGGACTTTAATCCCAGAGAACGAGCTTCAGGTTCCCTGTGGGGACTGTGTTCGTTCCCTTGTTGGATTATTCTGGTTACACTTGTTTTTCCTGTTTGTGGAACAGACACAGTGCTGTGGAAAAGTCCTCTTTCACGATTTCTTAGTGTTTTGCATATTTGTTTCAGAATTAGCTTTGATATCAGACAAAGACAACCCGAGTAAATACGGGGATGATTTAAAGCACCAAACTTTATAAATGATGAATAAACTGTAAACACGTCTTTACTGAGTTGAGCTCCACACCAGCCTGATCGCTGTGAGACGAAGTGAAGCAGGCTGGAGATCAGTTCATGTCCTGAATTCAACGAGGATCCAGAACACACGGCGTGACCTCAAACACAGCGTCTGGATTCAGACTGTGGTGCACAGAGTGGGTCCTCCACAGTGACGTCATCACAAACACCGACTGCAGTCATTACAATGGTGAAGTTCAGGGGGCAGTTACTTTTGCACACAGATGTGGATCACTTTGTCTCTGCATCATTTCCTCAGGTTATCTTTGTAAGCTGATAAATCTGCAGAAACTAAGAAATCATATTTTCCACACGACCCACAGAGACAAACATGAGCTGCACAGATGCGTCCTGCAGGGAGAAGCCGGGCTTGTATTTCAGCTGTTTGGGGATTTTTAGGAGACGGGACTCGTGCATGATTTACTTTATGTTGTTCCTCATGTGATGTTTTCTTCCTTGGATAAACGAGCCTGCAGCCGGGACGTTTGTTGGCTCCTTGTTGCTGAAGCCTCGGTTGTTGAAGTCTTCAGGTCCTGAGTCTCGGCCCACTTCGTTACAGTCCAGTTCTGTCTCTATTTTTGGGCGTTGTTTCAACCGCCGCTGCTCATCAGCCCTCCCTAACCCTCAGCCTCTGCCCCCCCCGCGATGTCCGCTCACATTAGACTCACACACCGACACACAAACACACACTGCAGAGCGGTGGGATGGAAGGAAAGAGAGACGGAGACAGAAAGGAAGAGGAGGGTTCGCAGAGGGATGCGCTGACGACCTCTTCGGGTTTTTGACCCTCTCCTGGATCTGTTACTGTGCTCTGCTAATGTTTCTTCCTACGCAGACTTGGGCAAAAACACCAAACAGAATTAGAGCGCTGTTTCAGATGTTTGAACTGCAGCTGCAAACTTTTTTTCCTCCTCAGTGTTTTGCCATCTCTGACCGTAGAGCCTGAAAATGTTTGACTGCTGTTAATCAGACGCTCTCTCTCTCTCTCTTTTATCCCTTTCTCTCCATCCCCGCCTCTTCATCCTCCCGACTTTAAACGCACGCACACGCCGACCCCGACCCCGCGCACCCTTCAGAGTCCCGGTCTAGATGTCGATGAGAACGGTACGTTGGACCTGAGCGTGAGCAAGCGTCTTTGCAGCGGCGGCGTAGGCGACTCGGTGCTAACGCCCCTTGAGCCCATGTCCCCCCAGAGGCAGGCCGCCCTGCTGGGCTCCCGCTGCTACGGCATGGGGGACGCGGCAGACTGCTGGGACCTGCCCGTAGACTACACCAAGATCAAACACATAGACGAGGACGAGAAAGAGGTAAAGGGGTCACGGCCTAAAGGTCGCCGAGATCACGTCTGTCTCCATCTTTGAATGTTCGTGACGGATGAGTGACGCGCAGGAGGGTGAGGGAGGGGAGCGGCGGACCACAGGCGGCCGTGATGCTGCCGGTGATAATTACAAAGCAGGAGTGTGTCTCTGGAAGCTGATAGACCATACAGTTGGCATGCGTCACTTACGCTGTCTGCTCAGCGAGGCTCAGCCCAAATTATCTCCCTCCAAGCCATTGATTCAACACTCTGTCTCCAAGTCAAACATTTGCACTGCCGTCTGATCGTCTTCGAGGTTTCTTACCTCGCCGTCTGACTCGCTGTTATATTTGGAATCATTAGAAAGTCATATGAGGGGGATTTTTGAGGGAAACCTAATGAATCTGCATGTTAATTGATGTCAGCGCCGCCGTGCGCGGAGTTACCGTCTCTGTTTGCGTCGTGCTCGCTGCATGCTGGCTTTCTGTTTTTACATTTTGCTCCTCTCCAAAAATGAATTATGCAAAGTAGCACCTTGGGAGGGAATCGGAATAGCTCATCTCATCAAAGAACTGCAGGAAATCAATGCACCACTGCTGCGACGGGCGCATGCATGTACAGTACATGTGCCTCTTTTGCTGTGTGTGAATATTCATAAGAATGTGTGTGTCTCTTTGGGAGTGTGTAGATGCTAGCCTACTTTCTGCATCTCCGAGTATGCCTGCGTCGTTCCCCCGCGTGGCCGCCTCGCAGCCTGCGCTCCCTTTAATTGGCGAAACTGGCTGGCCCGACCCAGCGTCGCGCACCCTGAGACAGCTTGAGTGCTGGATAATTTGGGCTGTATCTGGACCTGTCTCTTTATGGGCATTACTGTACATACTCTGCAAGCACTGAGGGAAGGAAAAGAGGATTTGCATCCACGGCTGTCGAGCCCCGGCCGCAAGCACTGCAGACAAAGGCCCACAGAACGCAGGCTGCAGCGTGCTGGCGCTTCACCGCAGTGCCATCTAGTGGCTGAAAGCTGCATCATGAGGGGGCCGACTCCCTGAGTGTTCTCACCATGAATGTGTGCAAATGCATGAGGGAGGCAGTGCTTCCTCTCAGGGCTTACTTCCTGTCAGACTGACAGCGTTGATCGTTCGACCCACACGTGACCACATCGAGCTCGTCCTACACTCACTTTGGTTTATTTTGTTTTATCAGACGTCTCCTACATTTTAAGATTTCACGCCCGCTGAGAGACGATCACGAGTTTATGAGAAGAGAGATGCTCGCGAGAACGAGTGCTTCAAAATGAATTCATATATTTGAAACTGCTCACGAAGGCTGTGATCACAAGTTTGTGCGAGAGTCTGTGAAGCTCAGAGCAAGTACGGAGGATCGAAACTGCCAAAACAAAGGAATACAAAGACTTTTACATAAAAATTATCCAAAATAAATACAGGAATTAAATAATTTATAAATATATAATTTATTGATATCTGTGTTTTTATTTGCTTCTTTAATTGTTTCCAGTTTATTTTCCAAGCACACAAAAAATTATAAAAACAATTTTGGCAGTTTGTGCCTCGAGGCTACGGAGGACAGGAACGGCCAAAATGAAAGAAATGCAATAAATATATTCATAATGTCAGTGAATATTTTATCAAATGTGAAAATCATTACCTTTGTTTTAATGTTCCTGTTTATTTAAAAGCACATGCATAAAGAAATGTAACAGCAAATAAATCCATAACTAAATATATAAAAACAGCACAGACACAAATAACAATGAAACATCATTAACTCTATTTAAATTATTCCATAATTATTGTACTTGTTTATTTACTTTATTTCTTATATTAAATTTCTTTTATGTGGCTTTAAATTATTTGTTTTGTCATGTTTCATTTATTTCTACGCAGACGTATTTAATGTTTTGGCTGCTGGATAAATGAAGTTTATCTAAAAATGTCTCGCATATTTATTATCGGAGCCGTTTATTTATTTCTGTATCTGTTTAAATTTCCGTACAGAAGTTTGTTCCATCATATTTGAAAATGTGCAGCTGGAAAAGATGTCGATGTGATTTGAGGTGAACTGTTCCTTTAATGGAAAGATTGGATTTATTGAAAAGTGTAAAACCACTAAAAATCTTTTTCCCCCCCGTGTCTTCCTGCTCCACGCCCCCGTCCCACAGCCGGACGACCTCGACCCCTTCCACGACCTCCTGGACGACCGCTCCTACACCACAGACGTCAACATGCCGAGCCCCAAGCCCAAATTCCTCCAGTGCAAGGAGACGAAGAAGGACCTGATAACGTAAGCGCCCTCCCCCTCTTCCTCCTCCCACCTGACCCCACCTGCCTCTCCCCACTCGTGCTCTGCTTCCCCTCCACCTTGTTTCTTCCTCCATCCTCCTCTCGGCCTACCACCTCCCTTCCTCCTCCCCCCGTGCGGCGCTGCTGGCAGTGGCTTTGCTCTATGACTTTTATTTCCCAGCGTTGTCCGTGTGTCCACGCTGATCTCAGACCTGGTAAATCCTGCGCTGCGGTAGACGCTTTATGGACGCAGCAGCCGTCAGTGTGGAGATGTCAGGAGTGTGAAGCAGAGACAGTGAAGCTAAACTGGAAACAATGAAAACCGAACACACCAGAAACGACCCCCCTCCCCCGCTTTTTCTCTAATTTTCACTTTTCCTTCTCCTTCCCTTTGGGCTTATAAATCTGTCTATTTTTCCGGTGGCAGATGTCCCACACCGGGGTGTGATGGAAGTGGTCACTTGACGAGCAATTTCGCCTCACATCGAAGGTGTGACTTCCTTTTCTCCTGGTGGATTCTAAGTCTATTTCTCTTTATTGTTTTCAGCTTACCTCGACTATGCTGTCAGACACCTGTAGGCTCTCTCTCTCCCTCTCTCTCTCTGATCTGTTAGCCCTTTGACTATTTGACCGGTCACGCTGAAGCGGGGCTGAAATACGGAATAAGAAGAGACTAGAAATTAATTAAAGATCGGCTACATTTTCCTAAGCTAAACCCCGGGATGAAGCCATCCCTCGATGGGCCGTGCGTAAAGCCGTCTAAGCTGGTGTTATTCGGTTCTCCAGGCCTTTCCCACAGCGTGATGCAGACTAAGCATTCAGAGACGGCAGGTGGAAGCAGAAATGCTGAGTGTGGGACGAGTGTGCACGGAGCGAGCGAAGGCTCACGCTTTTGGATTCCCCACATCGAAACTCACGGCAAAGTTTCCGGAAACGCCCTTCAGCCCCGTTTGAGCCGAGCGCCGCACCCAACCTTTGGCCACGGGCGCAAATACTCAGAGGGTTAACGTTAAAGCTCAGCTCCCTGCACGTGCATCATGGCTTTATTACATTTCCTGGTTGATATCGTGTGTTTTCTGTGCATGCTTTGGAGCGGAGTGTGAGTGCAGGCTGCTTGTGTTGTGTTTCAGTAGTGGGAGTGTTGGAGTTTTCCCTCCCTGATCCTTGTGTGACTAACGCTCCACTGCTGTATTTTCCAGTCTCTCAGGTTGTCCTTTAGCTGACAAAAGCATTCGAAGCATGCTGGCCAACAACGCGCAAGAGCTCAAGTAAGGCGTGACATGATTCACTCACACGTTTGATTTGTATGTCGAGCTCACACAAATGTACGCGCTGCTGACGGAGAGGTTTGCAGGCAGGGCCTGAGTGAAAGAGATGAGGGGACTGAAGAGGTCCGAGTGGGAAAGACATGCATGTGATTTAAATGTGAGGACGTAACGACAGCAGCAGGAGCTCGGCGCATATTTTAGAGATTTTATGGCAAAAAAAGACGTAAATATTGTTAAAGAAGCCTCCGGATTAAGATCAGTAACGTCCTCACATCTGCACGCGGATCTGCTCTAACCCTCAAGGGATGATATTTGTACCGGACGGTGAGCTGATCAGTGCTGAGTAACATCCCAGAATTTCACCTAAACTGCAGCTCGGACTTGTTGGCGGCTCAGTTACTACGGTAACCTCTCGGCAGCTGTGTTATCGGTCAGATGATGTGATTTAAAAAGCTGAGCACGGCCGTTATGAAAGGATGGGGATTGGCTGGCTCTTAGAGCCTCCGGTGGACGTTAGAGGAACTGCGGTTTCTGACACTGAAGCGCACGATCTGATAACCTCGTGTCGCTGTTGTTCCCACATCATCATAATAAATGTTGTTCCAGGTTCAACATCGCAAGTGACCAATCACATTGTTGTGACGTCATACTTTTGCAACTTTGGAAAAAATGCCTTAAAAAAAAAATCGACTTGACTTGCGAGAAACCGCCTCTGTCCACCAATCCAGCAGTTAGAGTTCGTTGCATTTCAGGATACTGTTCTTTAATAAACGGTAAATATTGTCCATATTGTCCTTGCAACACTGGAATTTCATAAATGAATGAATGAATCAGATCATCCGTCTTAAGCAGACCTCGCAGCTCTTTCCTTTAGATGAATGTGGCACGTTGCAGCTGAGATGCCGTAGGCCCTGAGCCCTTTTTGTGTTTTGTGCCCCAGGTGCCCGACACCAGGGTGCGACGGTTCGGGACATATCACTGGCAACTACGCCTCACACAGAAGGTAAAGCACCGCCGCGCCGTGCACGTATTAATCCTGCAGATCGCTCTCCTCTCTGTAATGCTGTCATTTATCTACAGTCTTTCAGGGTGTCCGCGTGCCAGGAAAAGTGGGATAAAGATCATCCACAGCAAAGAGAACAAGGAGGACCAGGAGCCTATCAGGTGCAGTACAGACACTCATCATCTGTCTTCTGTCTCCCTGAAACGCCGTGATAACTCCTCCTCCTGGACCAGCTCTGCTCGCCACATATTTCCCGCGTGACACGTGATGTGATGAATGACTTTTAAATGATGCAAAGGAGCCGTGCACAGCTGTGCCGCTGCTCGCCTCCTGTAAGCAGGAGTCAGTATGAGCTCTGACAGGACGAATGTCCTCGGAGGGCAAAGTTTGTGCCGGAGTGTGAAGGAGAAAGTCGGAGAGCGCGGGTTGTGTGAGTTCACAGGAGGCTGGGGGAGGTTCTGCAGTCTCCTGCAGACACACACAGGTAGGAAAGACAAAGAGACGGAGGCAGAGAGATTGATTGACTTTAGCCGAATCCCGCGATGTGCTTCTCTGGCCTCAGCTCTGCAGCTGCATTGATTTCTCTGGTGGTGCAGAGCACAAACAATACTCCGACGCTCCTCATTCTGCCGGATTGCGAGGACAGTCGGCTCACGCTGACCGTGTTAGGATGCTCCGTGGTTACAGGGCGTGCCGAAAGAGGAAGACAAGCTGCTGCAAACAAGAGCGTCTTCCTGATTTATGCACACTTATCGGTGAGGCTCACTGAGACGGCATGATGGAGAGTTTATGTGAGGAATGAATGAAGGGGCGGGGAAACGAGATATGCCCCAGATTGGGGGGTGCTGTAGATCTAATCAGATATTTCTCCTCAGAAAGAAACTAGTAAAGCAGCTCAGTCTGACAAGTTCAGACTGTCCTGCATGTGTGAGAGGACTGTCCCATCACTTCAGGGGAAGCTTTGGGCAGAACAGACAAAGATGAATGAAATAAATTCCTGTCAGTGCAGAAAGCCGGTGAACCTCCCTCTATCTGTTTTCCATGAGGCTGAACTAAAAGCAGACAGAACTGATACGTCCACGGCTTTAGCCGTAATCCGTTGTGCGTGCTGTGACATTTGGAATAATTTACTGCCTCGATGCATCTGATTAGCGCGGGTGTTGATGCACTGACACTGTTCCCCCCCCCCCCCGCGATAAGAGCCGCCACTGGGACAGCTTTAAAATAAGATGATCGTATCTTTGTTTAAATCAGAGCGAAAGCAAAGACGCAAAACAGAAAAATAACATCAGCTGTTCAGCAATTCACCGCTGAGGAAGCACGAGTTCCGGCTCACAGGTCACAGAGAGGACGTTATCTCCTGTATGATGAAAATGTGCTTTTTTCCCCCCCTCAGGTGTCCGGTCCCGGGATGTGACGGTCAGGGTCATGTGACAGGGAAGTACGCGTCCCACAGAAGCGCGTCCGGATGCCCCATCGCAGCCAAGAGGCAAAAGGACGGATACCTGAATGGCATTCAGTTCACGTGGAAGTCCGGGAAGACGGAGGGCATGTCCTGCCCGACGCCGGGCTGCGACGGCTCGGGTCACGTCAGCGGAAGCTTCCTGACGCATCGGAGGTGAGTCAGGGGTGTGTGGGCGGAGCTTTAAGGAGAAGAACGTGCATGAAAGTCCCTACATAAATGGATAAACACAGGCAGCACTGTGATGTGTTATTAGGCCGGTGCTGTCTGCAGGTCTGCAGTGTGGATGGAAACACAGTAAGCAGGCAGACAGGCGGGTCAGGCAGGGCTGCGTCCTACAGACAAAACATTAGGAGAACAGGACCAGATGGAGGCTTCAGACGATGGAAGAGCTGCACAGTCTGCAAACACAAAGCCCATTGAGCTGATTCAGGATGAACCGGACAGAAGGGGGACGGCCGAGCAACCTGTGGGAACTTCTGCCACAGACGAACACAGTTTCATCTCCACCGTAGGAAAAACAGCTCGACTGCTGAATGAGTCAAAAACTCAGCGGTCGAGCTTCCATGTGTGCAGAAAGAGCTCGCAGTGAATAAGCAAACATGTGTCAGGAGACAAGCGTAGATGGAGAGCATATAGCCTGAGCGTCACTCACGGGGTTACATGTCTGACTGCAGGACGTTTTTAGCACTTCCTTTAGCTTTTGCATGGAAACCAATTACACTTATATGACATATACAGACAGCGCTGGAAGCTCTATGTCCAAACTCAGCTTCTGTTCGGTTCCAGTTCCAGTAGCTTTGTTTAAAGCGTATTGCACACCGCTACATGCTGCTCCCTTGTGGACATCTTACAGACAGTGCAGAAACTGCACGTTGCATATAATGATGCAATGAGCATCCTTGGTAGGACACCTACAGGGGGTCGTGTCAGTCAGATGTTTGTAGCTGTGGGTGTTTGGACGTTTGCACGGCTCTGCTAACAGGGTTAGCAGCTCACAGATCGACAGTCTGAGGAAGCACCAGTTTGTGTATTTATTGATTTCTTTTATGTAATTGTGTATTTTATGTATATTATGGTTTTATGTCTTTAAAAATATTTTATCATTTTTTAAGGTTTATATGTTGTCTTGTTTTTTTTAACTATGGACGTAAATTCTGCCAATAAAAATTGATTGATTGATCGATTGATTGATTGACAGTATATTAAATATGTGCCGGGCTTCAGATGACAGCACTGTGGGCTGTAAACATGTTTATTTCTGGAGCCTCTGCTGGACGCTGCAGGAACTGCAGGCTGCTGCTTGGTTGAAGTTTGCCACACCAGCACGAGCGTCTCTTCTTTAGGAAGAACACACTGGGTCGGGGGAGGGGGGGGGTGTGTTTTCCATCTGTGGAGAGCGTTGGCTCACTCTGTGTGTGTCTGTGGCACCCATCATATACTGAAACAATGCTTCCTGTTCTTGTCGCTGCCTCCAGTCTGTCAGGTTGTCCGCGTGCCACCTCCGCCATGAGGAAAGCCAGGCTCTCCGGAGTGGAAATGCTAACAATAAAGCAGCAGCGTGCCAGCAACGGTAACGGCAGCTACCACTCACACACACAATACAGCCAATCAGGAACACGGCCATGGAGCGATTTACTGAAGAGACTTCCAATTCCACATAATGGACCAATCAGGAGTGTGTGTGTGTGAGAGTGGGTGTGAATAATGAGGGGAGCCGAGGAACAGGGCTGGGTTTGCTGTGATGTGTCTGTGAGGTTGTTGAGTCTTAATTAGCTTAAACGAGCTGGTGTAGGTGGAGGCGGTCGCACGCCGAGCGTCCGGCACACTTTTTAATTATTCCACACAGAAGGTGCTCGTGTGATTGAGAGTCCCTCCTTGTGTGCAGGGCTGGAGCACGACGAGGAGATCAAACAGCTGGATGAAGAAATCAAAGACTTAAGTGAATCGAATTCACAAGTGGAAGCAGACATGATCAAACTCAGAACACAGGTGAGTCGCTTCCTGTCTGTACCGGGTGTGATTGTAAAGTTCTGCAGCTCCGCCCCTCAGAGCTCAAAAGCCAAACGTTGTTATGGAGATTATGAGGTCACGAGGCGGAGCTAAAAAGATCCTGGGGAAGTGGATCAGCTCCTTGAGCACCTCCTCCTGTAATGCTGCCTCCAACTAAAGGTGTAATTTGAAGTGACAATCTAATAAGCTTTACCTGCAAATACTTAGAGGTGGGTATGCTAGAATAAGGGGTGGCGATCATCTTGAAGTGAGGGGAACACATGTCAAAGTGGACATACGTCTCACGTAGCTCCTACCCCTGCGTGTGCAGATATCAGTCAGCAAACCACTGAACTGGAGGCCAAATTAAAGAGAAGCAAAAGGCTCCCTCAGGCTGGACTGTTTAGGTGTCCTCACCAAATCCCGGCTTAACGCCAACATTACACGCCTGATTAACGTTTAGCCTTCCCTTCAAGGTCGTCTCCTTGTGCACCCCTGGGCCTCCTACCTGTAGATCCTTCGCTGCAGCTTGAGCCTCAAACGTGCAGAAAGTAGCATGAATGCGTAAATGGTACTACGCCTCCTGTGGACATTGGGGGAATTGCGGCTTGTTTTTCAGCCCTGGAGGCTGTCGAGGTGGATTTGCAGAACTTTCTGGTCACACCTCGTATGAGCCGATCCTGCAGTGGTGCGTAGCTGCCCGTGACGCTGTGCACTAACTCTGCACCGTCCCTCTCTGCAGATCACAACAATGGAGTCCAACTTGAAGTCCATAGAAGAGGAAAACAAGGTGATTGAACAGCAAAATGAATCTCTCCTGCATGAGCTGGCCAACCTCAGCCAGTCACTGATTAACAGTTTAGCTAATGTCCAGCTCCCTCATATGGTAAGGGCCACCAGGAACGGCAAGCCAGCAAGTTGCAGATTAAAGCTGACCGTAGCATTATCTGTGTATTTAAGCTCAGCCCAATGTGCATGCTGCTTAGCCTGAAGTGTGGGACGCTGCTTGTCTCTCCAAACAGCGAAGGGGAGTGGTAGTTTCTCTCAGCGTCTCCATGAACTGAAATATTGAGGTTTTTGTCTTTTATTGTTAGTTTAATTGTTTAGGAGGAATTAAAGTGCACGTTTATATACATGTTCATCTGTTTGCTCTCAGTGATTAAAAAAGTGTTTCATGGTAATCACACTGCTCTCATATCCTTTTATTTAACGAACACGTTTCGCTGACAGAGGAACGAGTGAAACTGGAGCATTTTATAAAATCAACTTTTACATTTAAACATTTCCTCTGGTGAAAAATGTCCACAGCACTGCAGCAGAATCACCAATGAAGACCAGCTCGTGTTGTTTCTCAGTTAAATACTGCCATCTAGTGTTTGATTGTGAGACTGGTTTCTCAAAGGGATTTTAAAGGAGATTGTCCCTCTTTTCCTTCCAGAAACCACTGACGCACAAAGAGCCGCCTCTGAGGACTAACAGCTGCTTACAGATGCACCAGCAAGTAAGTGAGCAGCGATTCATGCACTCTGCTGCACTCTGCTGCACTCTGCTTCGTGTCTGACGCACTTCTGTTGTTATGGAAGCAAAGAAAAGTGATTAAACACCTTAATGTGACTCTTTATCAGCACTAAATCCTTAATGTTGGTTTCAGAAACATTTGGCTGCCGAGTTTGAACTGGTTGATTTGTCAGATATATGAACTCTAGCTTCCGGTGTCCGACTGAGATGCGCCGATGCGGCCGAACTGTTCTGGGGAAGAAACTCAATGATGAGTCACAGGTTGTGTCTGCCGGCACAGATTTTACTCCAAACCAGTCAGATCACCGCGTCTCAGAGTTTAGGAAGTCTGAAACAGTCTGTCTCTCAGCCATGTGAGCTACAACAATGGACGAGTCTCCCGAACAGCTTTTTCCATCATGAAAGAAACGTCTGAAAGGACTCACAAAGTCTCCCGCTAATCTTTGAGCTGTTCATTTATTAAACCACAGAGCTTTCATTCTCATGTGACGGACTTACAGGAAAAGTTCCTGCAGAGACCGGTCCCGAGTTTCTCTGAATTCTCACTGGACACAGACTTTGGAGGAACCAGTGTTGGACTCCACCATCATCAACAGCCCGCAGGAGGATTTGGGACCTCTGCCACCTCTCGACCTCAGCGTCACCTGATCCTCGTGATGCTGACGCGAGGAGATGATGTCATTAAAGCATGAGTGCAGACGCTAAACTGACTGAGAGCTTCATCCAGTGATGTGTCCTCCAACGCAACGATGACAAGGTTGACGTCTTCATGCTGTCATGCTTTACAAAGAACAGGAAGTTACAGCACTGTGCAAAAGTCTTGGGCCACCACTTATTGTTTATGAGAGCAGGACTCTTGTCATTTTTGAAGTGCTCATGAGCAACAGTTCTGCTTTCTGAAGCGTTTTCTTTGAGTTCAGTCCTTCTGCCCAATCATCATCATTAACTAACACTGACCTAACTTTGTTACCAGCAGCCTGTCACACAAACACTTGTTCCTGTTTCTTTAGCCGACTCTAAAACTCTTGTACCAACAAGGTGATTCCTAAAGAGCAGTTAGCTGATGATCCGTCTTTAAGAACGAGAGGAACAAGCAGAAACCTGACAGAGGGCCTGAGAGATGATCTGGATTGATCAGACATGATCTCAGTGAGAAACGACTGTCAGGAAGCCAGTCTGAATGAAGGGAAAGGCTAAGGTATGAACATGACATAAGAACTGGACCGAAGAGCAGAGGAACAGGTCTGACGGAGAGCTGGATCCACATCCTGGTCCGTATGTACGAGGAGGTCCAGCAGTGAGCGTGTGCAGCTGTCTGTGATGCGTTGAGTGGTTTTGGCATTTCTTTGCTTCCGTACTTCACGTGTCCGTGTTCCTTCTGTTTGTGCTCATGTACCAGTGATGCTTTAGCACAGGGGTGGGGAGCTCCAGGTCCTGCAGGTTTTAGATGTGTCCTGGTTTAAATGGATAAAGGATCTCCTCAGCATGTCCTGAAGTTCTCCAGAGGCCTGGTGATGGTGTGCTGACCCAGGGTGAGATTAAAACCTGCAGGACTCCGGCCCTTGAGTTAACAGCGTTTTACTCTAACATGGAGTTTGTAGTGATTGATGATTTTTTGCCTCTGACGGTGTCCATGTGGTGCTTTTTGTTTTCCTGCAGGAGCCAATCAGCGAGCAGAACTTTGACGCCTACGTCACCACTCTGACGGACATGTACACAAACCAGGAGCAGTACCAGAGCCCCGAGAACAAAGCACTGTTGGAAAACATCAAGCAAGCCGTCCAAGGGATCCAGGTGTAATCAACCAATCAGCAAAGGGAGACTTTTTGTTCCCGCCGCAGGTGTGGGCGGCGAATCAGAATCCACGTACAAACAGGCAGCGATGGTTTGATCTCCTCGGTCCGGCGCACTAAAGTGTTATATATTCTAAATTCTGTTCTCTGAAAAAATTGCGAGGCTCTAAGTGTAGGAAGAGCTTTTCGTTCTCTCTTTTCTTTCTGGGTCTCGCTGTGAGGGAGAGAATCGGTTTTTGAGGACATTCACATTTTGTACGTTTTCATATGAGCTCACATAGTGTCATGTATGTTTCTAGCTGCTCATGTATGCACATTTTTAGTGTATATTTCTGAACAGTAAGCTAACGCTAACGGAACGTGAGCTCTTTTTAACGCGTGGCCACGAAGCATTCGAGATGAAATAAAGGTGGACGGTGGAAGCGAAACGCAGCGATGGAGGAGGATTTTTCTCCTGTGGACGATTCTGGACTTTTCAATGTTTTTTTCCTCCTCCTTCTTCTTCGTCTTCTTCTTCTTCTTGCGTGTAGATTGTTCCAGAACAAGAACTGGCTTTGCGGATCGCTTTATTTTCTGCCAATGCTCGAGAAAAGTTTGTGCTTTGTTTTAAAGAAAAGACGTGCAGCTGCAGGTGGGGGCATTTTTAAAATCGGTGCTGTAAACGAACCCGGAGAGGAAACTGACCTGATGTTTGTATGAATGTATGTATGAACAGTTCTATTGGAAACATCATTACACGGAAACCCGATGGTGGAAATCCCGTTACCTAGGAGAGCCAATTGAGTCCTAGGGGAACGCGTCATGTTCACATGCTCATCGTTAATTAGTAGAAAAGACCTACAGAGAGCTCTCTGCTATCAAATCTGCTCAATTTGGAGACTCGTGTGGGAAACGTCTCTGCAATATCAGAACTATGGTTTCTAGCAGGGAGGCGATGCAATCTGCAAAGGAAAAACGTTGGTTGGGTATATGCAATCTCTTGTTTATAAGCATAGCGGGGTAACAGGAATCTTTTTAATATAGCCTGTAATGTAAAATATTGATTTTTATACAAATCTTTTAATACAAAAAGTCTTTTTAAAAAAGGAGGAGGGAACCTGGACGTGGAGTTTTAGGAGCAGAAGTATATGAGTTCCACTTTTTTTCTGTACGACTTTGCACAGGGACACCTTCGTTTCCATGTTTTGATGTTCTTACAGAAGCTAAAAGCAGTACCCGAGAGCCTGAAGCGAGGGTTTCCGAGGGTTTTGTAAAGAGTATTTATAGAGTATGACAGCGGGACTTACAGGGTCACTGTCCCCACTTATGTGCCAGTAGACTATTTGCACTTGTCCTTGAAGATATTATCCTTACGTACGGCGGCGTGCAATTTCCCAGGTGACCTCTCTGGCACACGATCGGATTTCGTACCACTGAGAGAGGAAGAACAGGGACTTGGTTCAAACCATAGCAGTTAGCTGTAGGCTACTATCGAGTGTAAAAACATTCAGTCATTTTTGCTCTGTTTTAGGAAGATGAAGTTATCCCCCGCAGCACTTTATATCTAATCACTGTACAAATGGTTAAATAGTCAATCAGTTCGAGGTTTGAATAAAAAATAATGGGGCCACGCCGCTGTGCGCGCCCCTCCCTTCTCCTAGTCGTCCTAGTCGTTAGCGCTCACGTTCAGGATTTGCCTTCTCGAGAGCGAATGCCAACGGTGCTCGTCGTCGTTCACCTGACCGAATCTCATCTATTGTACTTTACCGTCCTCTGTCGGGACTCTGCTTCCCATCATCCATGACTGCGTACGCCTTTTTCCACAGCATCGTGTCTGCAGCTTTTTGCCAATATAGTAACGCTTCAGTAGAGTAATAGCTAGTACCAGTTTTTGAATTAATTCTCATTACCAGTGAACATGGAGGAGGGACTTTAAAGCACAAACCGGCTGCTCATCTGACGTTGGGACATAAATAACAAGCCTGAAAAAGAGTATCTGTGACTATCTATAGGGAACGCAAAGAGGTCGTCGCATATTTAGAACCTTTCATAGAAACTATTGTGAATTCATCAGAGTTTATTATTTAGTCGGAGCCAGCTGATTTAGTTGGAGGTTGAGTTCAGTGACCATCAACAAAGACAGGATTTTGTATAAACTATTGTGCTCTCTGTGGAACTGAAGTTTGATTTATTTTTGTACTACACAGCATGGATTTGTTGACATTTTAATTTTGCTATAAATGTGTGAGATCACAAGTTGCTGTGATATTTCATTTATAAATTGTGAACTTTGTACAATTTTTGTCATGCTGGATGTTGACACATCTTAAACTCAGAATAAAGACAAATGTGTTGCCAGAGACCTGGAAACTATTTCTTTGTGTTCTTCGTGTGACGCTGCAGCACTTCGACGGGTTACAGCTCGCGACGGGCGTCAGGAAATGATGTCGTAAACTTTATGAATAAAGTTGAATCATCTCCTGTGTGTTTTCACCACAGGTTGTTGTTTTTGTTTCTAGACCATATCTGGACACGCTAGCTTCACACAGACACACATACCTGCTAATCAGTGCTCAGTAACATCCATCCATCCATCTTCATCCGCTTTATCCGGGGCCGGGTCGCGGGGGCAGCAGCCCAAGCAGAGAAGCCCAGACCGTCCTACTCCCCAGCCACCTCCTCCAGTTTATCCGGGGGAACACCAAGGCGTTCCCAGACCAGCCGAGAGATATAATCTCTCCAGCGTGTCCTGGGTCTGCCCCGGGGCCTGGAACACCTCACCTAGGAGGCATCCTTGTCAGATGCCCGAACCACCTCAGCTGGCTTCTTTCGATGTGGAGCAGCAGCAGCTCTACTCTGAGCCCTTCCCGGATGGCTGAACTTCTCACCCTATCCCTAAGGGAGAGGCCAGCCACCCTTCAGAGGAAGCTCATTTCTGCCGCTCGTTCTTTCGCTACCCACAGCTCGTGGCCATAGGTGAGGGCAGGGATGTAGATCAACCGGTAAATTGAGAGCTTCGCTTTTACGCTCAGCTCCCTCTTCTCCACGACGGACCGGTGCAGCGTCCGTTTGGAGGTGCTGATCTTCATTCCCGCTGCTTCACACTCGGCTGCAAACCGTTCCAGTGTGAGCTGGAGGCCCTCACCCAATGAAGCCAACAGAACCACATCATCCGCGAAAAGCAGAGAAGAGATTCTGAGGCCACCTACAGTAAGTGAAAGCCCTCCGCAACTTGGCTGGGTACTCTGAACTGCCACTCGGCGCATAAGCGCAGATGACAGTCAGGACCCGTTCCCCGACCCTAAGGCGCAGGGAACAAACCCTCTCATCCACCGGGAAGAACCCCAACGTACCGGCAGCAAGCCAAGGGGATATTAGAATACCCACCCCAGCCCGCTGCCTCTCACCAGGGGCAACTCCAGACTGAGACAGAGTCCAGCCCCTCTCCAGGAGACTGGTTCCAGAGCCCAAGCCATGCGTAGAGGTGAGCCCAACTATATCTAGCCGGAACCTCTCAACCTCACGCACTAACTCAGGCTCCTTCCCCACCAGAGAGGTGACATTCCATGGTCAGTAACATCCAATTAAAATCCAAGAATGTCACCAAAGCTGAAACTGAGACCTCATGAATGGTTTGTTAGTACAGTGACCTCACAGCAGCCGTGTTATTGGTCAGATGATGTCATTAAAAATGCGCTGAAAGGCTCCAACAACACAAACACGTTCAAGAGGTCCAGTTCAGGGACTCCAGTTAGCTCAGGTGAAACCTAACAGAGAGCTGCTTGTGTCTCTGTCCACCTGTCAGTCAGAAGCCACACCCCTAATAATGCAAACAGGTAGGTTATAACAGTCTCCCCCCCATACAGGTGTTATGAAGTGGAAATTATCTGTAGGTACCAAAGCAATGTGTTTAAGTTTTAACATGGGAGTCTGTGTGGACTGACTCACTGTCGGCTTCGTTGTTCAGGTTTATTTCAGCTGTGTTTTATTGATATAACACCGGCTCATATCAGCTATCGTCTGAGAATGCTTTATCTTGTGAGATGACCCCAACAATCTGAGCAGCACTTGGCAACAGTGGGAAAGAAGAACTCCCTTTTAACAGGAAGTGACTTCCGACAGAAGCAGACGTCTGCTTTGGTGTGTAACCACAGTGAAAAGATGTGAGACAGGTGCATCATGGGAAGTCCCCAGCAGCCTGAGCCTGTAGCATCGCAGCTAGTTCAAACGTATTTCCAGTACAAACTGGAAGCTGGTTCCACAGAAGAGGGGCCTGAAAACTGAAGGCTCTGCCTCCCATTCTACTTTTAAATACTCTAGGAACAACAAGTAGACCTGCAGTGTGAGAGCGAAGTGCTCCAATAGGGTGATATGGTACTACAAGGTCCTTAAGATAAGGCGACCCCTCCTCTGAGGGGGCAGTCCAACCAGCTAAATATAGTGTTTACTCTATTATTTTATACTTTATGCTCTACCTCATGAATCTCTCCATAAACTGCAGTTAGTTCAAAATACAGCTGCTCGTATTGTTTCCAGAATTACATCCACTGAACATATAACAGCTGTTCTTAAACAGCTGCATTGGCTTCCAGTTCACCTCCGTGTCAGATCCTGCTTCTTACATTCAAAGTGCTTCATAACCTCGCTCCTCCATATTTATCTGATCGCCTCCATACGTACTCGCCCCTCGTTCTGTCTGTTCCACTCTCGCCTGACTATCCTGGGACTCAGAGCCTTCAGTTGTTCTGCCCGAGACTCTGGATGCACTTCCACTAGATCTCCGGACCACAAACTCTCTACTTTTAAATCACATCTCAAAACCATCTGTTCAGGATTGCATACAGCTGATTCTGTCTTAGTCCATTTTTTACCTACCCTAACTTTCATGCTTGTTTTTTTTTCTTATTTATCTTATGTCTAAATTTTATTTATGTATTTTTATATTGTACTGTTGCTACTGTTCTGTGCTATTGTAAGGTGACCTTGAGGGTCTTAAAGGTGCTATAAATAAAATGGATTAATATTATTATTTAGCGTAAATAATCATAACGTTTATCTCTGAATTTTAACATTTGTTTAGTAATATGTATGTTTGTTTTTGAACAGTCCCCCTTTTTACTACACTGTAATGTGTAAATATTGCATTGATTTATTGCTAAATTTCAGCTGCTGGCCACACCCACCTGCCTGGGGTGTACCTCACCTGTTGCCCTATGATAGCTAAGACAGGCCCCCATGACTCTGAGCTGGGGCAGAAGAAGTGATGGATGGATGATACTACGGGCTACTTTAGGACCTTGTTTGAGGTAGCATGATCACATGACAGTTATTACTGTTAGATATACTTTCAGGAAACTATCTCTTTTTTTTGTTGTTGTTTTTTGACCATCACGTATCCAGGTGAATCATTCATGCAGTAATTTTGCCTTTTATTACTACTTACCTGCTGAGGAGCCAGCTGAGTTGGGTCAGGTGTTCTGGTGTGACCCACCAGGAGGAGGACCCGGGGTCGACCCAGGACAGACACCTGACTGTTCCCCCCGATAAGTTTGGTTGGGAGAGGGAGGTCTGGGCTTCTGCGCTTCATCTGCTTCCCAAAGACTTGACCCTGGATAAGTGGAGATGGGTGGATGGATAATTTGGCTCCTGTCAGCCTGCAGCTGACAGTGAGGGCTGTTTCAAACTGTCACAGTAAATTGAGTTTCATTGTTTCACATTAGCTGCAGGCTAATAGCTCCACCTGACAGTTCGGACTGGATAAGACTGGCTGCCCCTCAGAAACATAAAGTGTGATTGTCAGGCTGGTGGGGCTTCTTTACTGGAGATAAACATGTTAGCAGAAAGGATCAGAAGTCTGATGTGGAACTCAGCTGTCTTCAGTGTTTCATCTTTGCAGTTGAAACCTGATCAGTGTTTCTGGACTCACAGACACGTTTGTTTTAATGTTTGATGGGAAGTTCACGGAGCCCGGAGAAACCATGCTCCTGCTGCGAGGTTATTCTAGAGACTGAAACTGGACTGGAACTAAACCGAGGCGTTTCACTTCCAGGAAATAAAAAGCAAAGGAAACTTTTGAAACAAAAAAGAGGAAATTCAAACACAAGCTATGGATTTTCTAGAAATAAAGGTCTGATGTTGCTGTGAAGTCGTGCTGCCACATCCTTCATGGCTCGTGTCTCCGAGTCTCTGAACTCTGGGAGCGACGGCCCTGCGGTTTGTTGCTGCTGTAAGTGAAGCTGGTCTGGGAGTTCTTATCCAGCTCCTTGGCCAGGTTGGAGCTGGTGGCGACACTGTGCTTGTAACCAAACTGTGGAAATAATGATTGGTCATGTTTTAGCCAAACTCTGGGTTTAGTTAAAAAGTGGGCAGACAGAAGGCATGATGGGACGAGTCGAGGAAAAAATGATACTGTAGGTACATTTACGAGGTGCATGAGCAATTCTAAGTTACCCTTAACTTCAGGTGTTTTACAGGAAAAGAGACACAAATTCTTCTGTAACAGGTTTTAGGTACTCTGTAATTTCCTGGTAATTTAACCAAAAAAACAACAACATATCATATGTATGCTGTACTTTTTTCATCACGGGGCTTATTATGAAGCATCTGAACCTTGTCTAACTTCTGGGTATTTTACAGGTAAGGAGACGCAAAGCACTAAAATTACTTACACTATAATTTGTGTCTCCTTGGCTGGAAACCACAGAAAAGATAGTACTACATAAAATTACTTATACACTTAAATTACAGTATTTCTTTGTTTCCTGTACAAACCTGAACTATACCTCCTTTTTCTAGTGCACGCTTGTTAAAGTATTTGTTGGTAAATATACTGTCATTTCAGATGAAATAAGTTGACGTTTTAATTACAGGGGAAGTACGCCCTCAGTCGCAGGCTTTAAGGTCCTGAAGGACCCTCCACGTCGTCTTCTTACTGTGGAATTTTGTTTGAGTTGCCACTAAATAAGAAACGAAGAATGAAGGACAGTAAAACTGAAACTAATAAAAACGGAACAGAAAAAACACTGATTAGAAAGAAAAGTAATAAAGCTGTTCGGCTGTAGGAGCACAGAGATCACTGCACAGACACTGAGCTCATTATTAGGAACTTTAGTCACGTTTAATATGAACATGCATAATTTGGAAGAGCGGATTTATGAGTGGAAATCAGAAAATAATTAATATTAGCTCAATAAAAACACATTTAAAACACCCGTAATAATAACTGAAGATAGTGACGTCATTACTTGCTGGTATGTGCTGTAATTCGTGAATTTTCCAGCAGATGTCAACAAAGCCAAACGTTTAACCTGTGGCTGCTTCACTGTGCCGATAACACAAAGATGAATAGAAATAATGGAAATGACATGAATGTGTCGTTTATGGTTGACAGAGCGGGTGTCCACTAACTGTGGACAGATTCAACGCCTTATTTTCAATCATAACTATAACTAATATCATAAAATAAAATGTTCCTTTACCATCATCATCATTTCAGCCTCGGGAGTGGACGTCCCAGTTCAAACCAGGAAGAAAAACCCTGAGAGCCCGTCTGACTCTACAGGCCTCAGTCAGCAGGTTAAAGGTCAAAGTTCATGACAGCACAATGAGAAAAACTGACCCTGCAGGAGAACGCCTTTTCCTTTAATAAGAACATGGCAGCACAGCCTGGGTTTGCAAAGCTGCACCAGAACAACATCCTTTGGACTGATGAGACCCGAGTGGAGACTTTTGTCCAGAAGATCAGCAGCAGAGAAGTGTAGACAACACCTGACCTGCTGCCTTGTTGTTCGTGTTTCCTCTGCAGCTCTGTGTGTGCATGTTGTACAAATACAGTTATGATTATGAATGACTGTCTCCACATGCTGAAGTCTTTTCGTGCACACAGTGTTGGTTTAAAAAGTTACTACAATATAAAAGTTGCTGGAACATAAAAGTTGCTGGAACATAAAAGTTACTACAATATAAAAGTTGCTGGAACATAAAAGTTGCTACAATATAAAAGTTGCTACAACAAAAGTTGCTACAATATAAAAGTTGCTACAACAGAAGTTGCAGGGATGTTGGAGCCGTGAGCTCGCTGAGCGATGGTACTGCTGCATATGATCTCCTTTAGAAGAAAGCGGGAGGACTGTGTGTGTATCCGGCTGTAAACATGTTTGTTTCTGCTGTGAAGTTCTAACATGCGAGTGCACGGGGCGGACTCCCTGCTGCCCCTGCCGGTGGGCAGAGAAACTGCAGCTTTGTCCTGCTCAGAATCATTGGTCGGTGAAACTTCAGAAAGTTTCCTTCATTGTTTCAGGAGCTCCGCTCAGAGAAGGACAGCCGGGCTGCGAGCTTCCAGCCTGCGTGTGTGTGTGTGCTGCCTCTCCTCCTCCTCTCTGAGTGTGTGTCTGTGTGTGTGAGGGGGCAGCTGGTCGCTCGGCTCTGCTCGGTTAGAAATGGCGCTGCGGGCTGCGCTGCTGTCCTCTCTGCTGCTGCTCTGCGCGGTTCGGCGGTTCGGCCTGTGCTGTCCGAGCCGCTGCCTGTGTTTCCGGACCACGGTGAGATGTATGCATCTGAACCTGGAGACGGTGCCGGCGGTCTCTCCGCAGACCACCATCCTGTGAGTACTTTCTCCCGGCGGAGAGCGGCTCGATCCGCAAGCCTGCGGAGGGGGAGGCCCGAGATACGGTCCGAGTTAGTGTTAGTGAGGGTGGAGGGGGACGTGTGCACACCGAGCCGTGCTGCTGCAGGTTCTGGGGATCAGAGAGTGCAGGAGAGGCGCTTTTAGGGTCTCCGAGCTGGAGAAGAGGAAAGCTTTCAGGACACCGCAGGCTGAGCTCAGGAGGAATCCGATGGATCCACCTTAAAAGTCGATCTGTGAGGTCACAGGAAGCCTGCAGGTCTTTGAAAGAGGTCCAACCAAGCTGGTATGAAGCTGAAGTTAGATTTGGGGCTTGTGTCCCCCTAAAGTGTCCCAGCTGGTGTTTTAGGGACACATCAGCAGATCCTGGTGGCTTTTTGCTTCTTGTGTGTTTGCATTTGTACACCGGAGCCAATCAGGGGTCTCGCACCGTTTGTGTTCTTCATATTTGTCCCAGCGACGTTTCCAAAAACTGCAGTTATGTGATTTATAGTTTTTCTGAGTAGAACAGCTCTGACGCTTTGTTCACTGTAAATATAAAATAAATATGAGAAAGATAAACACAGTGAGGGTGGGGGTCAGCTGATGTCCGGGTGGGTGTGGTCGTTTTCTAGCTGTGACGTCAAAGATCTTTGCTTCAGTTTTTTATTGAAAATGTAAATATGTGAGTTATAGATGTGATTATTCTGCTGTGCTTTCATTCTGGGCTTTGTTGAGGCCTGAGCTCGTATCTGACGCTGAGCCCGACCTTCAGGCCGGGTAGGAAGGTTTGGGTCAGAGTATTGGGCTAAAAAGTCCTCTGGGGGGGCGTTCCCTCCCCAGCTGTTCCCTGCCCAGCTGTTCTGTGAGAGTTCAGTTCTTCCTTGTTTATTGTTTATTGATTGTTTATTTATTTGTTTATAATCATGGTCTCTGCATGCACCTGAATCAGACGTTTTGCCATACCGAGCAGCTCCTCGCTGTTCGGTTGAGGACAGCCGTCCCTCAGCCCGAGTGTGGAGAAGAAGAGCCACGCTGGAAGCAGACTGCACGTCGGGAGCACGGACGTTTTTCCACGCTCTGACGGCCATTGTGACCGGGCATCAGGAAACAGGTGGTCTCAGAATCTCTGCATCAAGCACGACTGTCTTACAGCCTCAGCAAGGAGCACAACATCTGATGGAGCGTCCGAGGAGAAGAAACCACAGAAGAAGGATGGAGAGGGCGGAGAGACAAAGACTTGAGAGAGTTTCAGCGAGCGAGGGGGCGCAAACTCTCCCTCTGCCTTTAAAACGGAAGCCTCGCCTCGCACATCTGGATCTGCTCGCTTTGGCGTGTTTGGAGGAGAACCACTGATGCTGTCATGATGCTGTGTCTGCGTGCGGCCCCTCGTGGCGTTTCAGAGACACGTTAGAGCGGCGAGGATGAGTAAAAGAAAGATGAAGACGATTGTGAGCGGCAGCGCTGCTGCCCTTCCTCGTGTTGGCTCGTTTCTCCACAGTGAGCTCTGACCCTGTGGCGGGCCTCGTCAGCACCGACTCCCAGCCTGGGTCAGCTGACCTCTCCCAAACCGAGGCCCTCACGCCCACAGCGTCCTCGCCGTGGCGTAGTGCGTCTCAGTGACCTCCCCTTCCTTCTCTGATTGTCTTTGGAACTTTTTGTTGTTCATGTTTTTCTTCCTCTGCCATGAAAGGACGGAAATTCTCCGGCATGCGCTGGTCAGCATGTCGTAGCGGCTCGGCTCAGCGGGAGAACACACAGCTCCACATCTGTCCGTCCCAAACATGTGGCCCCTTTGTCTTTAAGCGGGCACGTCATACGCCGCACTATAAATAGCTTCATCCAGGACAAAGGGGGCAACTCAGCCAGGTGTGCCAGAATTAGCCGTTCCCTGCCCGTCAGCCCTCGGCGGCGGCGCTGCCCACATACCCCAGAGGAGGATGGAGGAGGATGTGTGTGGCCACAGATGAAAGGCCTGTTCAAGCGCTGATCTCAGCAGGAAGTCGCGCCTGCTGGTCGAGGTGTAAATGCAGCTTCAATGCTCAGCACCGGTCATCGTCACCGCTGCGTGTGAGGCGACGAGCCCTTCATCTGAAACTCTTTCACAGTTTCTACCGTGAGCTGTGAGGTGGTTTCAGGACGAGCTCGCAGCTGCTGCAGATTCTTTCTGACCTCCGTCTGTGGCTCCACAGGAACGGCCCCCGAGTCCAGCTGGCGGCGTGCCGTGGGAGGAATTTAAAGTGATAATATCACAGAGGTGGGAGATGATGCTTCACGTCAGCCCGTGTCTGTCCTGCTAAACTTTTACTACCTTGGTATTACAGCTCTGTTCAGATATTTGTGATTAAAGTCGAAACAGCACACGTGCTGTTCACGTGTTTATGTGAGTGACTGTTAGAGATGATGTCGCTCTCCACGAGCTCCTCCCAGCACCGATTGGTGTGCTTGGTGTGAAGGTGTGGGCTCAGCTGGAGAATGATGATGTTAGAGTCACAGAAGCTGAAGTTGATGATGTCATGTAAATATCAGGCAGAGCTGACTTTGTTTGTTTAGGCCCGCCTGATTCGATGATGTCACAGCCACGTCAGAGCGTGCAGCGCTGTTTTTTGCATACTTGTCACATTTAAATGTTAATATTAGACAAAGATAACTGAGATAAATACAAAGTGCTGATTTCCTTTATGAAGAGGAAAGATGATCTCTGTGTGAAATGTCTTGTTGAATCTGGGTCACGACACAAAGACCGTCCTGGTTTTGTGCCCGCAACGTTCCTGTTTGGCTCTCGGGCCTCCACACATGAAGGTTTGTGTGTATTTGTCAGCTGTGTCCTCTGTGGACGCCTGTTTGAGGCCAAACTGTGACTCACGGTCTCTGCACATCTTCTCAGGGATTTGCAGCAGTGGGACGAATGGTCCTGTTTTGCCAACATGGGGTATAAACTGGTTGTTTTCGGTATTAGTGGCTCACACAGGGATGTGCGCTGTGAGTCAGCTCGGCGTGCATTCGTGTCACGGGGCTGAGACACTGGTAGTGTCCTCTCCCCAAACGGCCCGATATCTGCCTGCGTGACGGGCAGCGGCGCGGCCGCTGGAATGTGCTGTAGTGAGGGTTTGTGGGGCTCGGTGTGGGCAGCACAGTGGAATGCAGAGCCAGAAATCCCCACAGCTTTGCTCGCTCAGGCCGATCGGCCGAGATACAAACCAACTCCTTGGGTCTCGTGTCGGGGCACAAACCTGCAGTCGCTGAGGGTTTAACCTCGCCTCTCACCGCGCTGCAGGACTCCGCCCTTAAACTTAGAAAGCAGTTTTGAACTTCCTGTTATTATTGGAGTTTGTTTTTACTGGATTTTTGGTTAATTTGAACAACATTTGCACAGCCGGGCTCTCCGCTGGGCCCCCACCTGCAGCCACGCGATTCATCAGTGGGTCCGTATGGTGCACGTCTGTGATTGGCTGTTTTGGAACACGCAGGCTGTTTGTGGATTGTGCGGGGAGCGTGTCGGTCAGTGCACGTGTGCACAGACGCCTCGTCAGGCTGAAGGATGCGTTTTACTCCCAGCTTTAGTTCTCTGCAGGGAGCTGTAACTGTAATCACATTACATCTTTTTGTAACTACACAAACCAACATGCCAAACATGGCAGCTCACATGTTGTGACAGGTCACATTCTTCTTTTTGTGACTGGAGTCTGAAGGCCGCAGTGATTCTTTCAGGTATTTAAAATCATGGGGGCGTGGCCTCCTGCTACAGGTAACGCATGCATAGAGGCTGAACTCAACATCCAGCCTTACGCGGGATGTTTTCCAGATAAATGTCACGGCCATGTTTGGAGCTCCTGCTCTGCGAGGAGGCCGTTATGTACTCGTTTAACTCTGTGATTCGCACAGGCCCGGCAGCCGCTGGCAGCTCGGCATGCAAAGCCAAAGAGCCCGTCGAGCATGGTGAGGCGCACACGTGGCCCTCAGATGCTGGAGGAGCTGGGAGGCAGCCAGCTCCGCCCGCTGTCCGGCTCACGCCACATTCATAGAAACCTGAAATCCTCCCAGCTCAGCGTCAGAGCTTTAAAGAGGCGAACAGAAAATGAAAAGCCAGCAGGTCTGCGAGTCGGTGCCAGACGAGCTGCAGGTTCCTTGAGTGACCTGATCTGGGGTCAGATTACAGGTGCGTGCAGCAGCTGCGGGGCAGACGCCGCACTTTCACACAGGACCGGTTGCTTTTGTCTGGGTTTGTGTGCCCACCAAGTCCTGCATGATAATTGGCTTTGCCTCGTGTTTGTGATCTGGACGCCGGCCACGTCGGCCCCGTTCACACCGCTCGGCTTCTGCTCCTGCAGCTGATGTGCAGCCAGACGGGCGAGAACGTCGGAGGCTCACATTTACTCACCTGTGTGGCTCAGCGGCTTCACCTGGCTGCAGTGCCAGACCTCCACCTGCTGCAGGCCCTGGTCTCATGTGTTCGTGGTCTTTGTGAAGCTGTGAACTGATTTCCTTTCTTCGCAGGAACACCGTGCTTCACTTCCTGCGTGTCTTTGACTGTTTACATGTCAAACGGATCACAGCAAACTCAATGACTTCCTGTTACTGTGGCAGAGAACTGTGAGTCGCATTATCGTGGAAATGATTCACAAATCTCAAAGAAAAATTCTGATTAGTCCATGAAACTGGCTCGGTTTCCATACCAACCCATCCAGGGTCACCACAGACCTGCTGGAGGTCATCCCAGCATCTCCTCTGATTACTGAGCGCGCTCAGAATGAACCGAGCAGAGCCGACGATGGTCAGGGTCAGAGGAGCGACTTTCAGAGACTTGTCAGAGGACGGGTGGCTGGATGAACATATCAGCTGCAGTGATTGGCCGAGTCGGTGTTTCTGCTTCGTTCCTGCTGTTTTGCTCGTTAGTCGTTCCCTCAGAGTTGGTGTGATGTGAGGGGACAGGCTGTGTGCAGTGTAGCATACATGGATCTGTTTGAGTGTTTCAGGTCGTTTGATGGGAGCAAACTTAGAAGTTCAGCAGTGGATGAGATCAGGATTTGCCTCCCTGCACTTGTGTTTGTGTACCTGAGTGTCTGAGTGAGCCTCTGTGTGGGAAATGCCGATCTTTTTCCACGCCTCCCTGCCTTTGCTCCCATTGTTGTTCATTTCCCTTTATCTGTGACCTGGGACGCCGTTCTCAGACTTGCTGTTGTGTGGGAGTTAGCCTTGCTGTCTGCCGGTTCCTCGAGGCGTGGGACCGTAATGGCTGTTATCTGACTCATTAAATCAGCTCTGCCACAAATAGCATTAAAATGCTGCGTGTGGATTTCGGGCCGGCCTGCAGCGCTGCGTGGACGTGCATGTCTACAAACACTGTTTACTGAGCGTGCTCCGCACTGTAATTTCCCCCTTTATGGACTGACTCACTCGCCTCCCCTGCTTTTCTCCGGTTTCTCCTCTTTCTAAACTATCGAGCGGCTCCAGAGACCGCCGTGCTCCTCGGGCGAGTTATTACATCCTGTTTGATTGTGTTGAGACAATTGAGGTTTTTGCTTTCGTGCTTGCAGAAGCAGCGTCGACGTGCACGTTGCAAAGCTGCCTCCTCTCTCCGAGCGGGGATTAGACGTGGTTGTGGTTATGACGGATGGGCAGCGTCGGGCTTTGGCGCTCACGAGGGTTTCATTAACAGATCTGAAGACAGAACGAGCTCTGACACAAACACACGATCCAGCTGTAGGACAGCCAGCTTTCAGTCTGTCTCCTCCCGCTGCATTGGAGCGCTCGTCGGGGCCGATTTCACCGCCTCCCGTCCTTCCAGGACATTCTGGTCAGCTGAGCCTCGACAGCTGATGCTTTAAACACACCCGCAGACAAAGCTCTGCTGACCTTATTTAGCCTTCTCCACAAAGAGCCGCAGTCATGCCAGCCATGAAAGCGGCACACACTCGCACTGAGACAGAATAACACAGCCACTGAGCAGGACGCGTTAAATCCGGTCCAGTTAACGACCTCACAGCCATCGGCAGCTCTGAGGGCGGGGTCACATGTACGATACGGGCTTTTCAGACCTCCTAACAGAAGTTCATTATAAGGAGAGCTGCCTGATCCAGCACGTAGCCCCCCCCTCCTCCTCGTCCTCACAGCTGGGGGCGGTGTAGGCGCGACGGCCTCGGCGTGTCTGGACAGAGCGCTCTGTGGGTACCGTACCTGCTCTTTCCTCGTGGACCCTCACGGCTCTGTCTTTGAGCTGCAGAGCAAACCTTTGGTTTGAGACGATGCCTGTCCTCAAGTCTCCGTTACATTTACTCTCACATGCATCACAGCACAACAGCAGCAGGTGTTTGATTAGACTAGAGGTGATGGTCTAATATTCACACATTAACTATAAAAGAATAATTTCTGGGATCATTAGACGTGGTATATTTCCTCATGTCTGCCCTGGTAGGATGTAAAGCAGCGCTCAGCCCTCATTAAACAGCAGAGATGGAGGATGCTGCACACAGCCAGGTGTAGTTCAGTTAAAGATGGGAGGTCCTGCACCCGGCCCGGTCCCAGCTCTCTGGAGCGGGTCCTTTAAATATTGGCACGAAGGAATTTGTGAACAGGAATGCTGACAGGAGCCTTCAGTTTACCCAGAATGCACCCTGTGTAGATTTCTTCAGTGGAACTGATCAGATTTCAGGTTTAAGCTTTTGGATTTTCAGGTTTTTGGATTTCATAGGATGAGTCTTTAGAGTTGGGGGGGCTGTCGGGCTCTCAGCAGCCGGATGTCTTGTCAGTTTGGGTCTGAGTGACCCAGATGACTTCCTCTGCCAGGTCGGCGGATACGAAGAATGCTGGGAGCTCTGCCGGGGGAGGAGTTCTTCTAGAGGAGGAGGAGCGTTGATGTTTTCCTGTCTCGACTCTCAGCTCAGTGACGATTCGGCCTCGTGGATCCGTCCTGACGCTCGTGTCTCTGTGGCGCTGAAAGAACATCACGGCTCAGATGTCTCAGAGCCAAAGACACAACGTTCAGATTTCACCAAGCTGGAGGAGCGGCGTGTTTTCAGCTCGTCGCACCGACGGCACGCTCGCTCTTATTAAGGCTGATTAGTGCCTGAGCTCATTACGAAGCCTTCTGCTTGTTATCTTTGGGGCTGATGTGCTTTAAATCGGTCCTCGTGATTAAAGCTCGATAAGAGCATTCCTGCCACATGAGTAAGACGCCCAGACATGCCTCAGGATGAGAGCGTGGCAGCTCTGCGCTGGACTTTATGGTCCCTGTTCAGCTTTTATCCAGTACTTACATCCTGCTCTTCTGCATGTTTTATTAATGCAGCACAGCTTTGCATTCATAGGTTTGCTGATTTTGAGCCTTCATAGAAGTGCTGCTTATTCATTTAGCTTTTTATTGATCGATTGATTTTCCCCCTGCATTTTCACTGATCGTCATTTGGCAAAACTCATTATTAAAAGCAGCATTTAAAACAAAGATAAAGGTCGTTATTATTATTGATCTTTATTCATGCCAGTGCATTATTATTTATTCAATTATTCAGTGAAATAAATGAATGAATAAAGTCCAAGCAGACAAAATAATTAATAATAATAATAATTAACTCATTCACTGCCATTGACGTCTATAGCCGTCAATGGCAGTGAATGAGTCAATGGGTTTAACTCATTCACTGCCAATGGCTGGCAGTGAATGAGTTAATAAAGCAGGAAATAATTATTTCCATTTTATTTGTTTCTGTATTTATTAACTTATTTTACACAGATGCATAAAAAGAAAAATAAATGACACACAAATAAATGAAATGAGTGATATTATGTAATTTCTGGATCAGTTTCGTGCTATGCACATGAATTAACAGACGTTTACACTCAGGTCCATAAACACTTGGACAGACTTGGTTTTTGGTTCTGTCTCAGTGAATTTGAATGAAACAGCTCAGATTCAGCTTTAATTCATTTGTTTACAAATGTGAGGATCACATGTTTAACAGTTCCTTCATCTCAGGGGCTCAAAAGTAATCTGACAACTTAAATAAGTAAAAATGTTCACGTCATACTTGGTTAAAAACCCTCTGCTGGCACTGACAGCCGAGTCTTGAACTCGTGGACATCAGCAGGTTTCCTGTCTGTCTGAACTCAAGTCAAGTGGCTTTATTGTCATTCAGCCATGTGCAGGTGTACAGTGAGACCGTGGTGCTACATATGACAGACAGTCAACACGGGACTACATAACCTGCAAAAATGGCAAAAAAACTAAACGAAGATGGCGCAACAGAAATGTGCAAAATGTGCTGTTTAGATGTTTTATGGTCCAGTCTTGTCTTTTTAATAGAAATCTCCCAGAACAAACTGGTCTGAATGGATAAATGTTATGCTCGGCTCGTGTTCCTGATTATGAACATGCTTTCTTCTATTTTCAGAGACCTGAGGTTCAACAAAATCAAGGATTTACAGCCGGGTTCCTTCAGGCGACTAAAGAACCTCAACACCCTGTAAGTGTTCTCCAGCCAGACGCACGAGCTCAGCGTGACGACGGAGCTGAAAGGTTCATGCTGACAGTCATGCCTCGTTCTGCTGCTTTCGCACGCGTGCAGGTCGGCTCGAGGAATTGAACGTCTCACCTGAGCTCGCTTTGCACCTCTGACCTGCTGCGGCTCTTTGCTAAGCTAACACAGTACAGGCACTGACACTGAAGCAGTTTGTTTGTTTCCCCTCAGCCTTCTCAACAACAATCACATCCGGAGGATCCCCAGGGGGGCGTTCGAAGACCTGGAAAACCTCAAATATCTGTGAGTTCAGCCGTCACTTCCTGTGTTTGCTGTGTCAGACTGTTCTCAGAAGCTTTTCGCTCAGTCAGCAGAAAGGCGCTCGTGCTGGAACAAGCCTCGCCGGGCGCTTCAGAAGCCGTGGACGGCTGAGGCTGCGTTGCGGAAATTGTGCGAATGAAAGGCCTCCTTTTGTCTGATCCTCTGTACTTATGTGTCTGGACGCGGTGACCTGCAGGCGTGTGAAGCCTCGGGCTTGGCTTTGTGAGTCACGCGCGCGATCGTCCCGCGGCCTCAGCTGAGCTCGCAGCCGAGAGCTCAACTCGACTGTCAGCGCCAAACATCGGAAACTTAACGCCATCTTTAGTTCCCCTGCTCTGATCCCAGATCAGCCCCGCTGACCGCTCTTTAGTCATGGAGATGATGGAGCCCAAGTGACCTGAAACATGTAGAAACCAAACGTCCCTGATCCCCCCCCCCACCCCACCCCACAGCCGTTTCTACTCAGTAAGCCAGAGAGCAAACATACACATTCCTGAAATACATGCCCCCC
>NW_005187725.1:434944-450668 GCF_000239375.1 Pundamilia nyererei
CCCCACACACACTCTTCTCACCTCTTCACTTCCTTACAACCGTACAGCACCTCCCCCCAGCACTCCTCTTTATTTAGTCCTTCTTCAGCTCCGTCCTGTAAGCTCTCTCTTTAGTGCTTCATTTAGTTTTCTTTATTATGCATATGTGGAGAACCTGTGGAGAACCCGTGGAGTCCGGTCCCGACTCAGCAGCTTGTAGCTCCTCCTTCAGCAGCAGTAACCTGCAGTGATCGGTCTGTGTCATCACTGTGGGCGGGCTTTGGGCCGCTCTTCTTCAGGTCGTGCAACCCTACGCTGCCATGTTGTTTTAGAGAGAGTCTGAGGTCTGACCTCAGGGTGAATTTTTAATGGGATGTCCACTCCTGAGAGGATTGTGTGTTAACACAGCAAGACCTGCAAACTGCCAAAACCTGTGCTTTCATAGAGGAGCTCAGGCTGACGATGATGATGACTGTAGAGGTTGGTGAGCACCTCGATAGTTGGCTGTGTCAGTAGGTAGCGAGGTGCTTGGAGGGGGAGGTAGTGTGTTGTCCACTTTAGTGTTTAGGAGGCGTTTTACTGCTTCGTGCAGAGGAGCAAAGCTGAGTGCAGAGAACAGAGGGGGGGGCAGCAGGGTGGGCCCTCATTCTTCCCCACAATCATGTTGTGCTATTAAACTCATGAGGCAACTGCGCACGCTCCCACCGCCGCCGCACTGCCAGCGGTCGTTACACAGCGATGTAACACGTGCTCATTAGCTGTTAGCATAACCAGGACTGTGAGTCTGACAGGCTACTCGTCCTCCCCTCTGTCCTCCACACTGTGTCCTCCCCTCTGTGTCCTCCACACTGTGTCCTCCTCTCTGTGTCCTCCCCTCTGTGTCCTTTCTTCTGTGTCCTCCACACTGTGTCCTCCCCTCTGTATCCTCCCTTCTGTCCTCCTCTGTCCCCTCCCCCTGGCCCCTCCCCCCTGTGTGGGCGTGAGCAGCTCTGATTGGGACAGAAAGCAGATCTGAGTTCTGACGAAGTCCTCACCGAGATTATGGGCTGAGATGGCGTTCCCATGAATCCTCCCGTAAATTCCAGTGAAGATTGAAGGTTTTCCTGCGGGAGAACAAATTCTTCCTGATTTTATTACTGTGATAAACTCAGCTGTCGAGCTAAAGGGAGCAGCCGGGCTGTGGTTCTGCTTCATTTCCATGAAAACGATCACTACAACAACAAAGTCCAATGAACGCAGCTCGGGGAGACGTCACTGCCGAGCGGTGGCGTGAAGCCCGACCGACACCGTGAGTCAGGCAGACGTGCAAAGAACAGCTCGTCACGAGTGGGCTGAGGAGAGAGGTGAAAGGTCAGGCAGTCATTAGCTCTTATTTTTTGTCGCACAGGTCGTGCAGCACAGGAACAGGAGACCTGAGAGCTGTGAGAACCAGCACAGCTCCACTTCCCCTGCCTGTAAAAAGTTCATGTTTTTAAGTTTTCAGGTGAAAAGTCGTAATGCTGTCATCAACACTCATCTGTCACTTTGTTCCCGTTACACGCACAAAGGCCACACCCCCCACCTCTGCAGTAGTAGATGTTTAGGATCAGGATCAACCGTGTCGCAAAACATCTCAGAGAGTTTAAGAAAGCTCGCGTTGCCGGGCGGTGCTCGCAGAGATCGTCTCACCTGAAGCTTGAACCGTTTGCTGCCCCAAACACTCACCTGCTGACCACACCTGTCCATGTGAAGCAGGACGGGCTCCGCCCCCGAGACACGTCTGAATACTTCTACAGACAGCAAACGTTTATCCTTTCTGTGTGTGTGTGTGTGTGTGTGTGTGTGTGTGTGTGTGTGTGTGTGTGTGTGTTACTAATGATGCTGATTATCTCTCCTTCCAGCTATTTGTACAAGAATGAAATCCAATCAATTGACAGACAAGCATTTAAGGGGCTTGTCTCTCTTGAGCAACTGTAAGTGACCTACTTCCTCTTCCACCTTTTCCTTCTGCTCGCAGCACCACTCCTCCTCCTTCTCTTCTCCAGCTGTAAATGCCTCCACCCCCTCCCCCCTTCCTGAAAAACAAACACTCCATAAAGCCTGGCAAAGTCTCCGTCATGTGACGTGTTATCTGCGAGCATGTTCTTGTGGCATGACTGCAGACTTTGCAGGTGTCATGTTTCCCCCACAGTGTGCTACGCCCACCCTTCATCCACCTTTCTGCTGCCACCGTGCATGCCGTGACTGCAGCCCCCTCGCAGCTGCGCTTGCCTCCCGTGACCCTTTCTGCATGAGTCACCAGTGTTTCCTCCACAGCTGCCCCCCCCCACCTCTAACACAAACCGAAGGATGGACTCCGCCTGTTTCACGTGCACTCGTCACAGTTCCTCCGTTGGCCCTCAAGGGTGAACGTCGTTAGGTTTACTGAAGCCGGATCACAAACTCAGATCCCGACTCAGTGTGCGTTCTTCAGATCAGCTGATCTGAGCATTAACAACCACATGTACTGTGAAACTTGGACATGAGTGGAGGAAACACTGGCTTCATGCCGTGCGGTCAGGATGGCGGCGACGTTGCGCCCCTCCCTCCTGTGAAGCTTGCAGCATGAATTCACCTGCGCTGCTGGGACGTCCAGCACGGCTGCTGTGGAGCAGCGTGTCTGCACGCCACAGCCTCACTCGCTTCTGTCCCGCTGCAGAAACAGCTCCTGCTCTGATTCGCTGTAAATTTGCTGTTTCTTTGTGTGAAATCTGCATCGTGTGTGTTTAATCTGTGTGATGCAAATCCTGCCTGTCAGAAACACGTCGAGCTCCGTAAACCTGCATGTCCGACAGACGTATGTGTGGCTGTACACGAGGTCGTAAATGTGCCGATGGTCTGCTGTTAGGCTTCTGCTGCTCTTTCTGCTGCGTCTGCTGAGAAACTCAGGCTCAGTAATCTGTGAGGAGTCTGTGACTCACTGTTCTTCGCTGCAACAGAGAACAAACGGCCAATTCACCAAGTGCACTCCAACATCTGTTTTGAGTTTACGTATATGTGGGTTTTGAGTTTTAATGGTCCTGCATCATCGGGCGACGCATGCCAAAGGCTGAAGAGTGGCCCAACAGCGCGCGCCGTTCGAGTTTATCAGCGTGCCTGCGGTTTGTCAGGGAATCGGACCTGTGACGACACCGGAGCGAAGAAACCTCAGGGCTGAACGCGTCACAGCCCAGAGAGCCGCGGATTCATGAGTTATCAGCTGATCACCGATGACATCAGCCCGTCGGCAGACGTGATGGGAGTCACGTATCGGTGACAGTTTTTCAGTCAAATCTAGAAAAATGAAATTTTAAAACGCCCAGAACATCATCGGTAACTCCACCGTTTTATGTCATCGCTGTAACTGAGCGTGCTCAGACGGAGAGTTACTGATGTCCCCGTGTACGCGAGGGTGCCTGGATCGTCATCGTAATGTTGGATATCACGCTGTAGTGATGTCATAGTTTTGCATCATCACCCCCCACCCACCGAACTTCCAACCCTGACCCCGACTCGGACCTTGAGCGCCCAATTTTTTAAAATTTTTTGCTGAGTGGACGTAAGCAGTTGCACAACTATGACATCACAGCAGTGTGACTGTTAGGGCTGCCACGATTAGTCGACTAGTCACGATTACGTCGACTATCAAAATCGTCGACGACTGATTTAATAGTCGACGCTCGTTTGAAGCTTTGTAAGATCACAAAAGACGCAGGAATAAGTAGTAGGATTTAAGAGTGTAATAACGAACTGAAACAGAAGATGGCAGCACTGCATGTACAAGGATGCCAGCTGCCGTTAAACCCCGAAGAAGAAGTAGCTCTGTCCCAGAATTCATAGCGCAGCCCAGCTCAGTTTCCAACAATGGCAGCAGCTAGTTAGTTTTAATATTACTCTTATTATTCTTTCTGGGTCACAAAATAAACGTTTAACATATATTCAGGTGAGAATGTAGCTGTGTAAACCTCAAATATCTGCTCAGTTTATCAGGACACCACATATTTTCAAAAGCGCTCCGACGTTTTCGGAGACGTCTGTTACCCACTAGCTCGATAGCGAGCCGGGGCAAGGCTCACTAGAGCCGTGAGAACACCGGACTCCCGGCTTCAAACCCACCGCCGTCTTTCACTACTCAGGTTAAACATATATAAGTCACTTAGATAACTTCAAAATGTTATTGTTTGGCTTTTTTTAGTATTTTATTTGTTCCTGAATTCGGTTTGGCTGAGATTAAAGTTATAGTTTTTACACACAGTTTATTTTACACATAAACGTCAAGCAGACAGCTGATTATCAGAAGTGTGAGATGCTCGAGAATATACTCTGGTGTCCTGTTATATTTTAGATAGCAAGGAGTTTATTAAACTTCACCGAAACAATCTGCACATTTCATTAAAATTTAATAAACTATCATCTTGTCTTTATTTTTAGTTAGCACATACCTAAACACTTAAAGCTGTAAGCTAATGATAGTTATATAAGAGCAGATGCTGCTGGTGCAATAAGCTGTATGGATGATGATCTGATTAGTCGACTATCAAAATAATCGTTTGTGGCAGCCCTAGTGACTGTGCACTTGAAACCTCGACAAACATGAATTGTGATGATCCACAAACCAACACTGGGACATCAGGTGCCTCGGACGCCCGCTGCTTCCTTCCTTCAGTACAAGGAAAGCTTGAATGAGCAGTGATAACCTGCTTTCAGCACTGACCTGTGTCTGAGTTTCTCCTGGCTCTGCGTTTTGTTCTTTGTATAAAAGTGAAACGAGTCGCGCCTCAGACAGCGACAGTAAGCTCCTCCCTCTCTGAGTGTTGGAGGCTTCGGCAGAGCTGACAGGCTTTCGCGACACGTTCGAGGAAACGTTTCACCGAGTTAAATATTTCCAGCTCGTCTGCGTTTGTTTGGTTCCCGTAGCAGCCACACTGGGATGGTTCTGAAAGCGTGACGATACGATCGGTGCGCTCGTCTGGAGGCGTTTCTGTTCTAAACTCAAAGGTGTGGTGTACATGACGTCTGCTCTGCTGCTCTGACCCTCACCCGGCTGAACCTCACAGCTGTTGGATTTGTTTACCCCGATCTTGTATATGAGCTTCATTCTGTTTGCTCCCCAGTAAACAATCAGCGTCCCTGCTTTTCACTCAGAATCAATGATAGAGAGTCACACAGACAAACACAAGGGGGTGTCCAACTGCAGGCCTCGAGGTTGTCCTGCAGGTTTCAGACGTGTCCTCGATCCAACACAGCTCAGTTAACCTCGTCTCTAGAGGCTGGTAATGAACTGATCATGTGACTCTGGTGTGCTGACCCAGGCTGAGAACTAAAACCTGCAGGACCCCGGCCCTCGAGGCCCCTGCTGTAGACAAAGAGCCAGATTTACTAAAGACTGCTTCAGCTTTAAAAAGTACTTTTGTGATTTACAAACAAGTGTCGGTGGCGTTTGTTACACAAAGGTCTGGGTACAGTTAATTAATTGTTCCACTTGATTTAGAGCATTTAAACCACACAAAGGTGCCTCGTGAAGGTTTCCATCAGGCTGCACCATTGCAGCGTCACGGCGTGCTGTGCTGGCTGTAATCTGTGATTTTTCAGTCTGTTTGTTGGCCACAGTTGGCTGTGAGTCAGATTCCTTCCTCTGACTTTAATAAATCCCTGCGGCCTCATGCAGCACGGAGAGAACAATGACAGCGTGCACGCTCATGCACGTAGCGCTCTAACGTCATTAACACACGTGGGTCTGACAGTAATGCTCAGTGTTCTTCTTCTGCACATCCTGCAGGATGGCTGCCTGCTGCCCAGCCTCAGAGACCCCACTAGTTTCCATCAGTTTGCCCTGATGATAAAATCATTGATTCTCTCAGAGCTGCCTCCATGATCCTAACAGGCGGCGGTTTCCAAAGAGGCAGAGACGAGTTAACGCTGCCCTGTGTTTGTGTGACCTCATCAGACCTTCTTCATATTACAACCCAAACCTTTGCTCTCCCTCTGTAGCATCTTCATGGTTGCAGCCTGCGCGAAGTAAATCTGGCCCTGTAGCTTTAAGATAAGAGCCGGTGAAGTTCATCAGGACAATAAGATCACATAATCCAGTTTTACTCTGCTTTATCTACATTCTGCTCTCTTCTGCAGGTACCTGCACTTCAACAACATCGAGTCCTTGGAACCAGAGTCCTTCACTCATCTACCAAAGCTGGAGCGACTGTAAGTTCATCCTGCCTGAGCATTCACCAAAAGCTTTTCCGAACGGTAATTTTAAGATCCGTGGAATAATAGAGCCACCGGTGCGACTGGATTTACTGTGACAGTTGATAGAAACCAGAAAGCAATAACTAGCATGATGTAGTTGGCGGGGAATGGAAGGAATGGCTTGGAAAGAAAGAACGGAGAGGCTCGCGGAGCCCAGATCTGAATTTGAAGCAGACGGTACATGCCAGGAAGCGCTCGAACATCCTTCAGCTGAAGGAATGTGGACTGGAAGAGCGCTCAGACATTTCACTGATGTCAGAGGCTGCAGGACGGTTTCTGAGGAACGGCTGCAGGAAGTCGTGCAGGGTTGGTAGCACCGTCACTCCCTGCATGTGTGTGCTGCAGGGTGTGCAGGGCTGTGTGCTAAGCCCCTCCCCCTCCACACACACACGGTTTCAGGACCTCGACTTTGGCTTTCACTATTTCTTCAGCAGTTTTGAGACAAATCAAGTGTGATTATTTTTGCCTGACCAGTTTTGACCATCAGTATTATGGGATACATCCCAGTTTAACTATCCTGCAGCAGTGCACTGCTTGTGCTGTGCACACTGTAAGCACCTCCTTACAGTGTAAACGCGGCGCGCACAGACGTGTGCCGACTTTCAGGCGGCAGGGTTTCCACTCCTCCCAGTCTCCTGAGTAAAGGAGAGGAAGGACACCTGCTGCACGGGGAAAACACCTGAGGGTGGAATTCCCAGGCGCACACTCCGGTCATGGTTGGGAAATTTCTCTGCGGTCAAAGCATCGAGAGAGAGATGGAGAGCAGGATGGCGTTCCTGAGGGCGGGATGGAAAATTAATGTCATTTTGTGGTATTAAAAATGTGTTTGGCCCGAGACTCGTGTACACAGGAAAATGTTTTCATGCCTGCGTTTTAGCCAGCGCGAGTCATCATCTGGGAAAACGATCATATTTCTTCTCCCATCCCAAAAGATGCTATTAAAGGCAAATATGTCCTGTTATTAGTCGAGCAGATCAATTTTGGGACTGTGTGATCCCTCAGTGTTTCCTCACTGAAACGACAGATTCCTGCTTGACGACTGTGATGTTTTTCTGCCTCTCTCAGGTTTCTGCACAACAACAGGATCACCCAGCTGGTGCCGGGAACTTTCTCTCATCTTCAGGCCATGAAGCGACTGTAAGTGGAAAAGACAAGCTCACAAACACATGCGAGACTCTGTGCTCACTATCAGACAGGCGTGTTTATCGGTTAGATGCCATGAAACCGCAGCGCGCTGTTCTCACGCTCGCCTGCAGCGCTCGGCCCTCCCACAGCTTTTCCTCCTGTTGAGCTGCAGCAGATCTGAGTCCATCTGAGACGTCGCTCATCTAAATGACTCCATTTAAGAGAATACGAAGTCTTTAGAGTTTGTGCTTTTCTTTATTTTCTGTCGTGTCTCTCCGGCTCACGAGTAAGTGTTCATAATAAACACGTTTCTGTGAATCCTCCTGAGCCACAGGATCTACATGATGTCATTAGGAACAGACATGCTTACGTGGTCGCACAGCCCCGCCTACCGCTCTGCATATTTTCCTGGGTAATAACGATGTCATCACAGCATGTTTGTGTGTCTCAGAGGACTCTGATTACCAAACAGAGACTTCCTGTTTGCTTTAGTTACCAAACAGCCTGCAGCTCTTTGATTCCAGACGTCACGTTGTGCCACACGCCGTTTACAGCGCTGCCGCCATGTTGCTTTTGTGGAGCCAGAGGTGACCAGATAATGCAAGCAGACATGTATCTGTGTCCAAACAGTGAAACTGGAGCTGCTGTTAGTACAGCAGCGATGTTATTGGTCACATGACATCGTTAAAATGCTCCAACAGCACAGACACTGCTCAGAGGTCCTGTTAGCAGACAGCGAGCTGCTGCCACCTGTGTCACCAACCACCTGTCAGTAAAAGAGGCCACGCCCCCAGTTTGCAAACTTTAAGCCTTATTAAAATTTAAGCAGACTGACTCACTGCTGGAGCCCCTGCTGGATGCTAGAGGTACTGCAGCTGGCTCAGACATGAGCGGAGGAGTTTGGGTCTCAGTAATCATGATGCTGATGTAGAGCAAATAAGCATACAGAGCTATGAGCAGGTGGAGGAGGCTCCACAACAATAACCAGGTTTCCTTTATTACTTATAAATGAGCCTCGGTCATTTGTGAAGTTTTAGATTCAAATAAATATTCGAGAGCCTCGTCCCTGAAAAACCTGTGCTCACGTCAGGAAGGGGGCGTGTCCAGTGTGAGGGAGGGTTTACTGCTTATCCAGACTGCGGGCTCCGTCTATCCACACATGCCCACTTGTCTCTGTGTTTCTGTGTGTGCAGGCGACTGGATTCCAACTCCTTGAACTGTGACTGCGAGCTGCTTTGGCTGGCCGACCTGCTGAAGCAGTACGCCGAGTCGGGCAACGCTCAGGCTGCTGCCACCTGCGACTACCCGAGCCGCCTGCAGGGCAGATCGGTGGCGACGCTCACCGCTGAGGAGCTCAACTGCGGTACTGAGAACAGTTACAGAATGAGTTATAGAAACAGTCTCCCCCCATCACTGGCTATAAAGTGGAGAAGTTACAGCTGTTTAACAGCAGCTGGATGTGCAGCTTTCATTCCTGGTTTCCTGAACGTCTCCTCTCATCTCTGCTGGCCAAAGGAAGCAGAAAGCTTCAAGACTTTGGAGCCTAACAGGAAGCACGTCGTGAAGTCATGCGTTACACACATCCACTTATTTTTATAGCCAAACTCTGCAAACTCTCAGACAGCCCCCCCAGCCCCCCTCCCTGCAGGTAAGCTGAGACACACACAGGTGTATCCTCTCTTTGTGTCTGCAGCCCCCACTTCCATCCTTCACACACCACAAACAGTCTGAGGGCGAAGGGAGCTCAACGTGTCTGTGGGCCCTGCGTCAGACCACCAGCAGCTGCTGAGATGGGCTGGCTGATAGCTGTACGTGTGTGTGTGTGTGTGTGTGTGTGTGTGTGAGGATGGAGGCCCACAGGAGGCCTTTGTCCTCATTGTGAGACACTTTAGTTTGATAAGTGTTTAGTCTGGTGTGAAACCGTCATGTTAGTATTTTGCTTGTTTTTCTCATCACTCGACACAAAAATTCATATTTTATTTAAAGTTGTTTCATCAGTTAACAAGTGAACTCTGTAAAGTTTCATTTCTGTGCAGCTGAGTGCCGTAAAACAAAAGAGAAGAAGAAAATCTGTTGAGTTCTGTCACAGAGAGGCTGCTTCAGCTCAGGTTGAACTGCTTTTCCTCGCTCGTCTGTGTCCTGATGTTCACCCGGTTTTATGAGCAGCTGTAAATCCCGCCGTCTCAGTTCTGCGTTTCCTGCGGCCATGGCTGCACGCTGAGCCGGCTGGCAGCTGCTTGTGTCTCCGCCACATTTAAACCTCAGCAGCTAATTCAATGGCCCCCAAACGTGCCCGGGCCTGCTCGGCGTG
Organism: Pundamilia nyererei; assembly: GCF_000239375.1. Lineage (NCBI taxonomy): Eukaryota > Metazoa > Chordata > Actinopteri > Cichliformes > Cichlidae > Pundamilia > Pundamilia nyererei. The sequence continues at coordinate 444,603 of NW_005187725.1, forward strand.
GCCCTGTCTGGAATGTCTGCCTGAAAACGCGGTGGAAGCCTTTCCATGCCCTCCTCCCCCCCTGCACGGTGGGTGGAGGAGCTGTCAAAACAAAGCAGTGGCTGGAGGTGAAGTGCCATCTCCTCACACGAGCTGTTTCTGGTGGGGACACTCGCCTCCTGTTGGTGGAGATAAACAGGAGGGCGGTGTGAAGTGTGTGGAGGAGGGTTTCCAAAATAGTCTCCTTTATGACTTAAATAATGACCAAAATTGACGAAATGAATCCCCAAAACCAGCATATCTGTAACCATGAGGGTCGCCCCCTGGTGGTCTGTAAATAAAGTGCAGCTTTAAGGAACCTGGCTTCACTTTTCAGATCTGGACGTTCATATATCATCCCGCTTGTGTTTGGGAGCTTTGTGTCTGTTTGTGCTTCAAACTCAGCACAAAGTCTCCTACCAACCAAAGAACAGGAAAAAATGAGGCCCTAATATTGAACCCTGGGGACTCCTCCACTGGTCTCCATGTGCAGCTGCTGAACGAGTCATTCTCCGCTCTGTGGGTCAGAATGACGATGATCTTTGAACAAAAAGCCTCATGAAGTTTGCATCGTCCCTGTCCGACCTCCCTCTGGATCTGGATTTTAGCCCTGATATTATTGAGCAGGTTCAAAAAGACGAGACAGACTCAGCAGAAGCTCGATTCAGTAGTCTAAGAAATACATATAAAGAGACGTGTGATGCTGTGTGCTTGCTTATACATTACATCGGTTTTCTGTCTGATCTTCTCCTGCAGAGGTTCCCAGGATCACGTCGGAGCCTCACGATGTGGACGTGACGTCGGGAAACACCGTCTACTTCACCTGTAGAGCCGAAGGCAACCCTAAACCACAGATTATCTGGCTCAGGAACAAGTAAGGCTAACGGGTGGGTGGGTTAACATCGAAACGCATCACACGCATTTACGAGCTCTGGTTTTTATCGGTGCGTCTTCCTCGTAGCAATGCGCTAAACATGCGCGACGACAGCCGTCTGAACCTGCTGGAGGACGGGACGCTGATGATCCAGAACACCAGGGAGACGGATCAGGGAGTGTACCAGTGCATGGCCAAAAATGTGGCCGGAGAGGTCAAAACGTCCGAGGTCACGCTGCGATACTTTGGAGCTCCGTGTAAGTGTGCGCTCCCGAGCCCGTTCACTGTGACAGCCATAAAATACACGATATCCCACTGAGACGTTTAAAGACGGTGTTTGCACCAAGAGTTCCGAGGTCAGCAGGTCAGGTGTTACAGAGACATTCACAGCTACAAACTCTCAGCCACACATACATCATCTTCACACTGATGTCAGTGAAATGTAGGTGCCATGTTTTTTATGCACTCTATGCAGCTAAAGCTGTGGATGCAATGCATTATGGGATGCAGTCCTGTTTGCCTTTTTTCATTTCTGTTTATTCTTTCATGCATTTTATGGTCATGATTGATGTTGAGGCTGGTTTCTAAACGCTTTATGAAACATCAGTGAGTTTCACATCTGGTTACCAGAAGAATCAAAGATATCGTTTCACTTTTATCCCAGAACCAGTGTGAAAAACTTCAGTGCACTTCTGTATATGTGAGGGGCTTTTATTGTGAAAAGAAGCAAAAGGAAGAAGCCGTGTGTAGAATAACCAGGTTTCCTGTATGGATGTGGCAGCAACAGCAAGTCTGGAGTTCATGGCTGACTTATTTAACCTGCATCAGATTATCTGTCATGTTTCCATGACAACTGAAGCTACAGCTAGCTAAACTGGTATTAAAGTTGCAAAGCTTTGGGAAAAGGCTGAAACCACATGAATGAGCTAAAATCTGAGCTGAAGGTCACGGCCAGCCTCTGGGAGCAGATGTTGTGCATTTCCTGTCTCTGTGTGGCTGTAAACCTCAGGTCCCCGGCTGTGTACACACTGCTCTGACTCCACTGTAATCACTGCCAAATAAGGACAGGGCACAACTGCGTGCCGTGACAAACGGAGATGGTTTCAGAGTGGCATCATCGATCCCAGCACGAGCTGCTGCTTCACATCTTCAGATCTTTATTTTAGAAAAAGTGAGGTCACCACCGTTCCCATGTCTGCTCCTCCAGCACGGCCCAGTTTTGTGATCCAGCCCCAGAACACGGAGGTCCTGGTGGGGGAGAGCGTGACCCTGGAGTGCAGCGCCACGGGCCAGCCGCAGCCTCGGGTGTCCTGGACGAAGGGTGACCGGACGCCCCTGCCCAACGACGCCCGCATCACCATCACCCCCTCCGGAGGGCTCTACATCCAGAACGTGGAGCAGGCTGATGGAGGACAGTACACGTGCTTCGCCTCCAATAATGTTGATACCATACACGCTACGGCGCACATCATCGTACAAGGTAAATCAGAAGATCGATGAAAGGTGTGGGTGCTGTGTGCCTTTGTTGACCAATTAAAACATCATTTCCTGCTCTGCCTGTAGCGATCCCTCAGTTCACCGTCACGCCGCAGGACCAGCTAGCCCTGGAAGGCCACACGGTGGATTTCCCCTGCGAGGCGACCGGCTATCCTCAGCCGGTGATCGCCTGGACTCGAGGGGGCAGCCCGTTACCCTCGGACCGCCGTCACGTGACCCTGCCCTCCGGCACGCTGCGCATCACTCGGGTGGCAGCCCACGATGAGGGCCAGTATGAGTGCCAGGCAGTCAGCCCCGTGGGCACCACGCGCACCGCCGTGCAGCTCAGCATCCAGCAGAGAGGTGAGGAGGGGGGCGGAGCTTTAGGCTCTAAGAGCAGGTGGTGCATAGATGAAATATGGCTGCCAATCACAGGCTGTTTGTTTGTGTAGGTGGAGGGGAGGGTGGGAGTGGGAGTGGTGTGCAGCGTTTAAGTCACAGCTCATTGGAAGGTGTGTGTGTGTGTGTGTGTGTGTGTGTGTGTGTGTTTGTGTGTGTGCGTGTTCTGCAATGACAGGCCTGGCGTGGCACAGGAAAACACGGCAGCCTGTAATCCTGAGGTGACGCCATGTTTTTCCATGTTGTAATGCCTGTTAACACGCTGCAAAGTACCAGTTGCGTAATGGTTGCACACTGGAGCACTGTGTGAGCCCACAGCTGTTTCATGGAGAAGCCGACGTAGCGAGCACGAATCATGAAAGCAACGGGAAAGTCCAAGTTTATCAAGCCGTGTACAGTTTTTAAACACGTTTTAAAACACATTCATGTTTTATTAGAATTAAGAATATCTGTTTGCAAAAATATATATTATAAATATAAAACATGAATATTGGAAAAGACCTGCAGTACTGTCAACGACCACCGGGGGAATGCCTGCAGAGGTGACCTGTAAAAATTAGACAACCTCAAATTCAGCCGTTAGCAGCACGCCGGCGAGTGTGGGTCGGGTGAACACGCACAGAGAGAGTTCTTCATTCTCAGGCACAAAGACTTTCAGGTGTTTAGATGTCGATGAGTCTTTGTGTTTGTGCTGCTCGCTCTGCACAGGAACCGCAGGGGGCGGGGTCAAGACTCTGACAGTGACGCAAGGGTTCAATCAGAAATCTGTTTGTATTTATGTAATATGACTGTCCGTGTGTGTGTGTGTGTGTGTGTGTGTGTGTGTGTGTGTGTGTGTGTGTGTGTGTGTGTGTGTGTGTGTGTGTGTGTGTGTGTGTGTTTGTGTTCTGTCTTGCTCTGAGCTTCACATTAAGCTGATTGATGCTCCTGTGTGTGAGCAGAGGGAAGCAGCAGCTCTGGTGAAGCACAAACACTGCGACAGTAAAATGTTTGATGTCGGCTGTGATTGATTACAAAATGCACTTCACATGTGGACCCTTTGCTGCCCGCTCATTAACTTGTGTGTGTGTTACTCATTCAGTGACGCCTGTTTTCACGAATGCCCCGAGGGACCTGACGGTGGAGTCCGGGCAGGACGTGCAGATTCCCTGCAGCGCTCAGGGCCAGCCGCAGCCAGTCCTCACCTGGAACAAGGTGAGCGGGTAAAGAGGCGACCTCAGTGCAGGTGCAGAGGTCAGGAGGTCAGGTCAATCAGACCGAGAGGGTCCTAACGCTCAAACCAGACGCCGAGAGCTTTTGTAAAACTCAGACGTCTGTGTCCTTACACAAGCATGCACCGAGGGCTTAGTTCAGGCACCAGCTCTCAGCACCGTGACCTCTGACCTCTGTCTGTCTCTCAGGATGGCGTTCAGGTGACAGAAAGTGGAAAGTTCCACATCAGCCCCGATGGTTACCTGGAAGTGAAGGACGTGGGCACGGCTGATGCTGGACGCTACGAGTGTGTCGCACGCAACCCCATCGGCTACCAGGTGGCTAGCATGGTGCTAACTGTGACAGGTAAGCAGTGATATCAGAGCGCCGCCGGGACCAAAGGTCTGTGGCGCTGCTCGGTGTGTGTGATCTGCTGCTCAGCCGATGGAGCCGCGCTGTCGGGTCTCGGAGTGTGTTGCTGTTTCCTGCTGAGACTTTTGGAGGTCAGCGCTCTGCAACCGAACCTTAAACTGCATCAGCTGCTGGATGTTTTCAGTGGCACACGAAGACGAAGGAGCGCCAGAAATCACTCAGGAGGGAAGAGCTCACAGGATTTCAGTGAAATAAAGAACACCGGTGAACTGGAGCTGCTTACGGCCGTTACTTAAATGTATGAAAGATGGACACGACTTCCTGTTGGGTTTAGACCGCCGTCTGCCTCACGGCCTTACTCGGATATACCTCCATACTTTTATTTTGTGGCTCTACTGGAGCAGCTCTGCACGATTCATTGTTTTTATCTCATAACAGGCCTTTGTGCAACTTTGTGCATCACTGTGGGGGAGGTGGGCGGGGCTTGTGTTAGGGATGACACCGACCTCTTTATTAAAAACTCTGGTTCTGTTTGAGATGTAAACCCAGGCCGAGCTCTGCTCGTGCTTGCTGATGTTCCACCTGTGTGTCTCTACAGTGCCCGCCATCAGCAGGGAGGGCGACACCTTTGTCAGCACGTCCATAGAGCAGGCCATCCGTACTGTGGACAGCGCCATCGAGTCGACGAGGAGGCGTCTCTTTGACGGGTAGGATATGACAAACACGCGATATGAGACTCTGACCCTCACGACGACCTCGAGGATAAAAACCTGGAAGGCTCTGAAGTGTCTCCATTTTCCTACGCCACCACGTGTGTCTCTCTTCCCTGAGCCTGATCTTCATCTTGTCGTTATTGCTGCAGTGCATCATGGGATTGAGTGTAATGGAGAGACGTATGATGGGTCAGGATGAGAGCATGTGTACCGGTGAGGTGTCCTGGGGTCATGTGACCAGGTTAGGAAGTCCTGCTCGCCAACAGCGCTGGCGTTGACGGCGGCGGTGTGATCGTGGCTGCAGCACCTCGCTGAGTTTCAACAGCCCGAGGCTCAGTGCAAGTTTAGAATAGCTGTGCTGAAAACCACCGAGCTGATGTTTGGGAGGAAGCAGGAACGACAAAGAGTGAAATGATGGCGGCGACTCAGCTGCGCAGTGACTCAGACGCTGCTGCGTGTTTAAACTCTCCGACCTGCACTGGAGAAATTCCCGCCTGATGTTCTAGTCCTCGAGCTCTAACGGAAAATCCCCAAAGACCGGAGCGATCTTTCCTCCTGCTTTTGTTTAACCTGTCTTTGTCTCTTACTTCCACACTTACTGTCTCTGTGATCTGTCATATTTATTGTTCCCTCTCCTCCCTCGCCCTGCAGTCAGCCTCGCACCCCCGGGGAGTTGCTGGCTCTCTTCCGGTATCCGCGGGACCCCTACACCGTGGAGCAGGCGCGGGCTGGAGAGATCTTCGAGCAGACGCTGCTGCTCATCCAGAACCACGTCAACCAGGGTCTCATGGTGGACACCAACGGCACCGGTGAGCAGATTCAGACTCGACACGCTGCTGAAAATGCAAAACCACACCCTCGTGAACACTGAGCGCGCTCGCTGATCGGTTTAAACTGATCGGTCATCTCTGCTGTGCTGATATTTTGGGCACATACAGTGGGGCAAAAAAGTATTTAGTCAGCCACCGATTGTGCAAGTTCCCCCACTTAAAATGATGACAGAGGTCAGTAATTTGCACCAGA